>NC_090336.1:10357647-10665147 GCF_035084215.1 Heptranchias perlo | reverse complement strand
GCAGCAGAGTTTTGGATGAGCTCAAGTTTTTGGAGGGTGGAAGATGGGAGGCCAGCCAGAGAGCATTGGAATAGTCGAGTCTGGAGGTAACTAAAGCATAGATGAGGGTTTCAGCGGCGGATGGAATGAGGCAAGGGCAGAGATGGACGATATTACGGAGGTGGAAGTTGGCAGTCTTAGTGATGGACAGCATATGCGGTCGAAAGCTCAGCTGAGTTCAGGGTTAAATAGGAAGCCGTGCACAGTCAGGAATTCAGCCTGTGAATCCCATTTGCAGTATAACATGTCCCCTAACTAGAGTACTAGAGTGGCCAAGCCACAGACCTGAATGTAATGGAAACTGAAACCTGTGCCTGTCTCTCTCTCTCGTTTTTTCAGTGTGCTCCTCGTCCCCTTGCTTACATGATGGAATGTGTCTCCAGCTCGGACCAGTTAACTATGAGTGTGCCTGTCTGGCTGGCTATACAGGCAAACGGTGTGAAAACAGTGAGTGTTAATGTTGGTCCAAATGTTTAGCGTGCAGGTTCATAACTTCACTGCAGGTTGAATCTTGAGGAGATGCTGAATTTGTGGAAATATTGAGAGTAGGTGGGACATTAAAGAAGCTCATTTCGAATGAAATTTTCATCCTTAGGTTGGGTTGGTTGCGCAACCTGGTATCTCTTCCCAATGTCCGGAATTCATTCTAGGAGACATTGGAACTAGTATGGTACCTGCTCTTTGATCCTGATTAGGGATGGGCAATAAATGCCGGCCTTGCCAGCGACGCCCACATCCCGTGAACGAATAAAAAAAAATAAAATTAAAAAAAAATTCAGCCCCCGGGGCTGTCCGACAGTCGATCTTTCCCCCAGCCACACGCTGGTGTGCAGTTTTATTTGCTCACTTCTCAACTGAGACCCTGGAGTTGCAGGTGGGGGGTGGCGGGGGGAAGGAGGGCTAAAGCTATGGGAGGATGGTGATCCTCAAGCTTGCGAGAGTTTCATAGCGGCCGAGGATTGGAAACAATGAAGGTGACCCAGCTCTATCCATTTAATGTGGAAAATACTTGGTAAACTGGCTGGCTCCCATTGGCAGTATGAATGAGAAGTATAAAGCACGAGTTGAGTCCATTTTTATATCAAACAGAGAGTTTTTTGAATTATGATATAAAAGTTTGTATAGTATTAATAATTCTTATTTTTTGAATGCTTTAGTTTTTTTTTGTCTAGCCAATGTACTGCTGAAATAGGATCATAGGAATAGGAGTAGGTCTTTCAGCCCCTCGAGCCTGTTCCGCCATTCAATGAGATCATGGCTGATCTGTATCCTAACTCCACCTACCCCTCTTGGCTCCATATCCCTTAATACCCTTGGCTAGCAAAAATCTATCAATTTCAGAGTTAAAATTATTAATCGAGCTAGCATCTACTGCTTTTTGTGGAAGAAAATTCCACACTTCTACCACCCTTTGCGTGAAGAAGTGTTTCCTAACTTCTCTCCTGAATGGCCTGGCTCTGATTTTAAGGTTAAGGCCCGTTGTCCTAGACTCCCCTACCAGTGGAAAAAAATTCTCTCCATCTACCAGATCAATTCCTTTCAAAATCCTAAAAACCTCAATCAAATCACCCCTTAACCTTCTTTATTTCGGGGAATATAAGCCAAGTTTATGTAATCTCTCCTCATAATCTAACCCTTGGAGCTCTGTTACATTCTGGTGAATCTGCTCTGCACTCCTTCTGAGGCCAATATATCCTTTCTAAGGTGCAATGGCCAGAACTGTACATGGTGCTCCAGATATGGTCTAACCATGACTTTGTATAGCTGGAGCAAAACTTCCTCCGCTTTTTATTCTTGCCCTCCAGTTATAAAGGCTAACATTCCATTAGATTTTTTGATTATTTTTTGTTACTGACTACTACATTTTAGTGATCTGTGTACATGAACCGCTAAATCTCTTTGGACCTTCACTGTACCTAGCTTTTCACTATTTAAAAAATACTTGGATCTATTCTTTTTTGGTCCAAAATGGATGACCTCACACTTACCTGCGTTGAAATCCATCTGCCACAGTTTTGCCCACTCTCTTAATCTATCAATGTCTCTTAGTAATTTTATGCTCCCATCTACACTACTTACTATGCCACTAATCTTTGTGTCATAGGCAAACTTGGATATATGGCTCTCTATTGTGTTATCTAAGTCATTAATAAATATAGTGAATAGTTGAGGCCCCAGCACATATTCATGTGGGACACCACTAGTCACTTCCTTCGAATTCGAGTACATACCCACTATCCCTACTCTCTGTCTCCCACCGCCTAACCAATCTCCTAAACCCTAACCAGGTTAATAATTTGCCTTCAATTCCATGAGCTTTAATTTTAGCTAACACTCTCTTATGTGGGACCTTATCAAATGCCTTCTGGAAGTCCATATAAACTGCACCCATAGACATTCCCCTGTCTATTACTTTAGTTACTTCCTCAAAAAATTCAATTAGGTTTGTTAGACATAACCTACCCTTCACAAATCCATGTTGGCTCTGTCTAATCAGCTTAAATTTCTCTAAGTTCTCAGTTACCCTGTTCTTAATTATAGATTCCAATAACTTCCCCACAACAGATGTTAGACTAACAGGTCTATATTGTCCTGGTTTCTTTCTCACACCTTTCTTAAATGTCACTCTAAACATTTTCCAGTAGCTACATCTGCGTTTTAGCAACTTTCTGAGTCAGAATTTTTAATTAAAAATGCGCGTTGCGGTGGAGATATGCTGAATAAAGGAAGGAGCGGCCTAAACCCAATCATTTGGAGACTTCATTCCAAAATGGACTCAGTGGCAATATCGGGGAGACATTGATAAAATCATTTTGTTTGGGAGGGGGGAAAGGGGTAAGGAAGTGACCAAATATTTAGTGATACCGGGGGGATATTTCCACTGTGTGCTGTGTGCAACCAAACTGTAATTCTGTGAGGCGATAATGATGTTTTTGTCTTCATTTTGATCTGGTCGCTGTCTCTTTAAAACTCAATCATTATGCTTAGGGGGTTTAATAGACAGGTAAAGTCGGAATCCTACATCAAACTGATCCTGATACAATGCTGTGAAGTTTGTTTTCATTGTCTCCCAGATGGTAGCCTTGAGAGATAGTTTGATGTACCATCTTCAAATATATCCAGGCTTTGTGATTGGTTCTGTTTGAATTTGACAGACAGTTTCTTTTTGAATTTGTCCCGGCAACTCTGTTCTGGATATAAAAAGGGGCACTACTATTCAAAAAGACTAGTTGGTGGTTGGCAAATCTCATGAGTAGGAACAGTTTAGAAATCTCAGAAAAGCAACGGGGAGACAGTTAGAGAAGAATTGACAGGTTGATAGTCCTGAAAGACAGGAAAAATACTGTATATCTTTAAAAGTTACCCCTAAAGGCTAATTTAAGTTCTCAACAGTTCTAATTTTGTTATTTTATCTACTTGAGGAGTTAGATAAAGATGTTCTACTGTAAATGTATAATTGTTTCCTATCACTGCTAGATTTTTCGCTTGTTCATTGTTTGTATAATAAATCCTTTCCATATTTTAAATGTTAAACGAGGTTATCACTTGTGTACTGCATTCAAGACTTTGTTGTTCATTTCGTGAGCAAGTTACTGAAAACTTACCTAGATCTCAAGGCGAGTGTGGACATTGTCGAAGATATGGGGAGTTGGGACTTCCCCATGAGAGTGATCTAAGATATGAGAGCTGTGAAAAAACTCTAGGATAAGGTTAGAAAAGACCCTATTATAAAGAATATATTTATACAGTTATATAGTGTTATATAATTATATGTGTTTATACAGTTAAACAGTTCTTCTACACAGAGCACACAGAGTGAATCTTCCCCCATTATGGCTCATAGCTCCATTAAATATCAGTCTATTGATTTGTTTTCTTTTTGCAGTCACTGATTTGTGTGGAGGTCGACTGATATCCGATGACACCATGGGGTACAATTTCCGGGAGCGAGGTTTTTCCAATCTCCTGCTGTCTACATTGTTTCTCTTGGGTTTCCACCGAAGTTACAGTGGGAGATTGGGCAGCCTCAATGGAAATTTTACCCTCATGTGTAGGGTGGCCACGCACCCCACTGTGAACCATTTTGACAGTGGTCACTCATTCCCCTGTGAACCGGAGAGTTCCATTTCATCAGTGGTCACTCATTCCCCTGTGAACCGGATCGTTCCATTTCATCAGTAGTGACCCATTCCCCTGTGAACCGGATCGTTCCATTTCATCAGTAGTGACCCATTCCCCTGTGAACCGGATCGTTCCATTTCATCAGTAGTGATCCATTCCCCTGTGAACCGGAGAGTTCCATTTCATCAGTAGTGATCCATTCCCCTGTGAACCGGAGAGTTCCATTTCATCAGTAGTGACCCATTCCCCTGTGAACCGGATGGCTCCATTTCATCAGTAGTGACCCATTCCCCTGTGAACCGGATCGTTCCATTTCATCAGTAGTGACCCATTCCCCTGTGAACCGGATGGCTCCATTTCATCAGTAGTGACCCATTCCCCTGTGAACCGAATAGTTCCATTTCATCAGTAGTGATCCATTCCCCTGTGAACCGGAGAGTTCCATTTCATCAGTAGTGACCCATTCCCCTGTGAACCGGATCGTTCCATTTCATCAGTAGTGACCCATTCCCCTGTGAACCGGATCGTTCCATTTCATCAGTAGTGACCCATTCCCCTGTGAACCGGATGGCTCCATTTCATCAGTAGTGACCCATTCCCCTGTGAACCGGATCGTTCCATTTCATCAGTAGTGACCCATTCCCCTGTGAACCGGATGGCTCCATTTCATCAGTAGTGACCCATTCCCCTGTGAACCGGATCGTTCCATTTCATCAGTAGTGACCCATTCCCCTGTGAACCGGATCGTTCCATTTCATCAGTAGTGACCCATTCCCCTGTGAACCGGATCGTTCCATTTCATCAGTAGTGACCCATTCCCCTGTGAACCGGATGGCTCTATTTCATCAGTAGTGACCCATTCCCCTGTGAACCGGATCGTTCCATTTCATCAGTAGTGATCCATTCCCCTGTGAACCGGATGGCTCCATTTCATCAGTAGTGACCCATTCCCCTGTGAACCGGATCGTTCCATTTCATCAGTAGTGACCCATTCCCCTGTGAACCGGATAGCTCTATTTCATCAGTAGTGACCCATTCCCCTGTGAACCGGATCGTTCCATTTCATCAGTAGTGACCCATTCCCCTGTGAACCGGATGGCTCCATTTCATCAGTAGTGACCCATTCCCCTGTGAACCGGATCGTTCCATTTCATCAGTAGTGACCCATTCCCCTGTGAACCGGATCGTTCCATTTCATCAGTAGTGACCCATTCCCCTGTGAACCGGATGGCTCCATTTCATCAGTAGTGACCCATTCCCCTGTGAACCGGATCGTTCCATTTCATCAGTAGTGACCCATTCCCCTGTGAACCGGATAGCTCTATTTCATCAGTAGTGACCCATTCCCCTGTGAACCGGATGGCTCCATTTTGATGAGTGGTCACTCAATAAATCTCATTATTAAAATCCAGACAGAAAAACCCTGGTTATCGACTGCTGCAATTAAAAAAAACGCTGCACACATATATGCTCACAGATGACAAGCAAACCTATGATGTAAATACCCACCCCTGTCCAGTTTTGGACTAGATAGAGCGTGCCTGACTTAATCAGCCAGAGTCTGTCACTTAAGCGGACTCTTGGCTTTCTAAGAGTGGACTTGAATAATCCCGCACGTTCACTGTACAAGATAACATAAGAAGCTCGCTTTCTGCTGGCTGACCCTACAAGAGGCTTCAAAGGCCAGAAAGGGATGACAAACTGATAGTATCGATTATAACGAGGGTTAAATCCCTCTGCACAATGTGTAAAGTAAAGGTAAACTCATTCTTTGTAATCAGGTTTATGATTTTGTTACGCATCCTGCACAGAAGCACTCTCTGACTCTGTTGCTGTTACTCTTTTTAGCATTATGCTTGCACCCTTACCAAGGGGACTTCCTATTGGTACGATATGTGTGGTCCCGGAGTGATTCAGGCAGAATTCTGCAGCCAGTAATCTGTATTGGAATTGATAGGTTTCCAGTTGTCTGCAGCAGAATTGAGAAGCTTCTTACCGAGAATTTTCTCGAGGCTTCCCCCGGCTCCGCTGCCGCAACGTGTACGGAAGTTTGGCGGCAGCCGCATTTGTGAGGGGAGAAGTCCCGAGGAAATTCACCACCTCTTATCAGCGGCTCTGGGAGATTTCCAACTCTCGGGATTGTTTCTCAACAATCTCCCGGGATGATTTACTGAGTGGTAAGGGGTCCAGGAGTCTGAGACCCCTAGTGAGAGCTCTAGGAGTCTGGGACCTGCCATTCTCCTAGTGAGGGCTCCAGGAGTCTGAGGTCTTCATTCTCCTAGTGAGGGCTCCAGGAGTCTGAGGTCTTCATTCTCCTAGTGAGGGCTCCAGGAGTCTGAGGTCTTCATTCTCCTAGTGAGGGCTTCAGAAGTCTGAGGTCTTCATTCTCCTAGTGAGGGCTCCAGGAGTCTGAGGTCTTCATTCTCCTAGTGAGGGCTCCAGGAGTCTGAGGTCTTCATTCTCCTAGTGAGGCTCCAGAAGTCTGAGGTCTTCATTCTCCTAGTGAGGGCTCCAGGAGACTAAGGTCTTCATTCTCCTAGTGAGGGCTCCAGGAGACTAAGGTCTTCATTCTCCTAGTGAGGCTGAAGCAAAGGAAAAAAATGGCCTTGACTTTCAGTATCCAGTAAACTATTAAATGTTCTTGAATTTGCGTGACTGCAGGATTTGTTTAAATGTCTGTAATAAAGTGAGTTTATCAACTATGTGACCTGTCAGTGGTGATATGTAGGAATCCCGTGGCCCCCATTAATGGTACAGTGGAAGGGGAAGATTTCCGGTTCGGCTCCCACATCTACTTCAGTTGTGACATGGATTTCCAGTTGGTTGGAAGTAACGTTATCACTTGTCAACTAGACGGGAACTGGAGCAAGAGTACACCGCACTGTGGTAAGGCTCTTTAAAACTCTGGGGGTTAAATTGGATAAGGCCCGATAACGGGCACGGGGGTCATTGTGCGTGGTTAACCCACGACCGGTGTTGCTGATGCAGGCAGTGTGCGACATTTGTGCTGATTCCATTTCCATGATTTCCACGTGCAGCCAGCGCTACTCACGCCGTGGAGTGGCTGCATGCACCAGCAGGAGGCCCAATATGGGGCGTAGCCAGCACTAGGTAAAGGCAGCCTGCACCTCTTAAAGTGGAGGTGGGGGGGGGTGCACTGTCAATGGCAGCAGTGCAGCATGACAGGCAAGAGTGGCAAGAGAGCACGCCCTGAAGTTCTCAGACAGCACACCGGAGGCCTTAGTGGAGGGAGTGCAGGAACGGAGAGCTATCCTGTACCCGCAGGTTGGCAGGAGACCCTCAAGACACCAGCTGCGGAAGCAGTGGGAGGAAGTGGCCGTTGAAGTGAACGACAGGAGTATAGCACCATGCATGTGGATACAGTGCTGGAAAAAGCTCAGTGATTTGACACAAGTGGTCAAGATGAGTGACTCCAAGTGTCGAGTACCACATCCTACCAACCGCACCACTGCTGCAGGCGTGACACCACCCCCCCCCCCCCCCCCCACCCCCCCCACCCACCAACCAAGAAACGTTGCCCACCAGTACACAATGCTGCACTTTGGATGCAGCATCTCACCCTCACATAGTAGCACACTTGCAATCCACACACCCAACACTCACAGGTCACACACACTGGCAGCTGTTAGACCATGAGAGGCACATCAGCACATCTGTGGAGCCCACCATGATGCAGCATCTGATGACCGATGTCGTGGCTTCCATTGCAGCACAAACGGATGTCATCAAAGGTCTGCAAGCTTCAGTTGAAGCTCAGACTAATGCTATGGCAGCTCAGACTGCTGCTATCATGGCCTTGGGTACCGCTGTGGAACGGGGCTCCCAGGGCGTCACAGCACTCCAGCAATCTGTTCTCCAGCTGATCACTGGGAGTGCTGAGGCGCCGCCCCGTGAGAGTGGCAGTGGCGCCATGGCAGTCGAACCTGCTGCCCTCTCCGCGGTCGACAGTATTCCTTCTCCCACCCCTGCCGCTCCGCCAGTGCCCTTGCCGTTATCAGTCAGCCAGCCAGCTCAGACTGCTGTAGCCCATGCTGAGATGGTGCAGTCTGAAGCCAGGCCCTCCCAGCCCAGAGCTGCTCGAGGTCGTCCTCCAAGGACATCTGCACTCTCCTCAATTGAAGGTCAGCAGCCTTCCACCACTCATACTCTAGCCACTGGGGATGCACCTTGTAGCAGCACTAGGAAAGGCAAGGGCACACGAACGACAGGCACAAGGCTGAATAGTGTATTGTTTGCTGAGTAAACGTGTTACGTTATAAATTTGGATTTGAAGTCGCAATTCGTGGTGGTTTTTATTTATGCGACGAGCTGCAGGAGGAAGCAGTGCGTAATCATATGGAGGGCGATTTGATGGTCATGTGGGAGAGGACAGGTGGGGAGTGTAGGACTGTTGGTGACTTGGGAGGTGTCGTTGAGGTTATTGATATCGCTCATGAGTAAGGTGAGTATGCAGAGCCCTGGCAGACAGGGCCTGTGCACCTTGTTGCCTCCTTGTGTCTTCCTCCGCTTCCTCTTCCGTCTCCTGCCCCTCCTCCTCAGCCTCTTCCTCCTCGTCCTCCTCTTCCTCTGCCTCTGGCTCAGGGTCTTGCCAGATAGGCAGTGGCAATGACTGTTTCCTCATAAGGGCGAGGTAATGCAGCATGCAGCATACCACATTGAATCTTGACACCCACTCAGCGGAGTGCTGCAGAGCTCCACCAGAACGGTCCAGGCAGCGGAAGCGTTGCTTTAGGAGGCCTATGGTGCGCTCGACGACGTTTCGTGTGACCGCATGGCTCATTGTATGCCTGCTCTGCACGTGTGTATGCATGCCTGACCGGAGTCATGAGCCATCTCATGAGAGGATAGCCCTTGTCACCCAGTGGCCAGCCTTTGACTTGCCTAGCCAGTGCAAAGATAGTTGGGACGTTGGACTGTCGCATATTGAAGGCATCGTGACTGCTGCCAGGGTAGCGGGCATTGACTTGCATGATGCGCTGCATGTGGTCACACGCCAGCTGCACGTTGAGGGAGTGGAATCCCTTTCTGTTCATGAATATGGCTGAGTTGAGATGTGGAGCACACATGGCAATATGCGTGCAGTCAATGGCACCCTGCACCATGGGGAAGCCTGCAATGCAAGCAAACCCTCGTGCTGTCGAGAGGGAATGTTATGAATCTGAGCTCGTACAGTGTCTCAGTGACCTCCCTTATGCAGTAGTGCACATCTCACCAGCAGCAGCCTGAAAGGATCCAGAGCCGTAAAGGTTCAGCGCCACGGTCACCTTGACAGCCACAGGCCTTGCCATGCTCTGAGTGCGAGCAGTGGCTGCAGCAGTTGACACGTCTCCATCACAACCTCTTTGGTGAACCTCAGCCGTCAGATGAACTGATCTTCGCTCATGTTGAGATAAGAGTATTGTTCCCTGAATGCCCTCATGGGATGTGTCCTCCTGATCAGTGCCCTGCGCCGCCTCCTCCTCCTCCCTCTCCTCGCAGTGTGACCCAGTCTGCGTGTCCTCTCTGCATGCTCCCAGTCATGTTCTATGCCCAGCGGGAGCCCTAGCAGGCCACTCATGGTTGCCAGGAATCTTGTTTCGCTCAATGTTGTAAATATCACTAACAGTAATGCAGGACCTGTCAAACCACTCTTTATATACTATAGCAACTCTATCCAAGTATAGGAAGCTTCAACAAACACGTACAATTGTACCAGCAGCCAGAAGCAATAAACCAGCCACTAACCTGCAACACCTGCATGATCCTTTAAATAGTGCTGGTGGGGGGTCCTCCAGGCACTCTAAGACATGTTCAGCTGCTCATGGTTAAGAAAGTTCTTTGGCTGGAGCGTTGTGTGCCAAAATGGTTTCTATCCCTTTAAATCAGCATTGCACACTCATCTAACGCATATCCTCCTTACTTTACATGATGCCAGGATAACGTGCATTGACCTGCATGATGTGCTGCGTGTGGTCGAACACCAGCTGCACATTGAAGGAGTGGAATCCCTTTCTGTTCACAAAGATGGCTGCTTTAAGATGTGGAGCACACATGGCAATATGATTGCAGTCAATGGCACCCTGCACCATGGGGAAGCCTGCAGTGCGAGCAAACGCTCGTGTTCACTCATTCTGCTTCTCTCTGTCAAGAGGGAACGTGATGAACCTGTTACATAGTTCGTACAGTGCCTCTGTGAATATGAACTGCGAGGTGTGGAACATATCGCCAGCAGATCAATTTTATATGGCATTCATTATCTGCATGTGCACAAGCACCCTTCCCAAAATGGCGTCCGGCTAGCGTGACGTGTGAATTCCGGATGCCATTTTGGGACCTTAGGAAGCCACGTAGTGCCTGAAAAATGGGCGCTACACGGCCCAATTTCTAGCCCTCTGTATTGGGAAGCGGAGACCACCCATCGCGGGTGGCGGGTGGCAGTGGGATTTGTTCTGTCCGTTAAAATAAAATAAAAGCTAGTATAAGGAATGCATTCAGGATTTTGCCTCCTTAAAGAGAAAATCTCCCGTAGCTTCCTCTGTCCTCTTAGATGAGTTTTCATCTACAATTACCTCCTATTTTCCTCACCCACAAGTGCTACCTGTGTCCACTCCTCTCCCTGTCGCCCCCCATAGGGGTAACAAAGTGAGAAACTCTGGATAACGGATGTCTGCACAGCTGACTCATGTGTTTCTCCAGCACTGGTACACAGGCAGCCTGAATCGAAGGATGCCATGGTAGTGTAGTAGGAGGTGGTGGTGTGTGTCAGCTTCACCTCTGACTTCTGAGCGGTTCGAATCGCTCCCACTCACTTGGTTCTAGACCTTGGACTTATTTGGGGGTTGTGGCAAAAGTGCAGCAGACAACTGGTTTTGGTGCAAGAAAAACTGGGTTTATTGAAGTCACAAATGAACTTATAACATTAGGATTACACTGAGATTATACAGACATACAAAAGTACACTTAGTTAAGAATGGGGAACACACCGCATAACGAGGGAAAATCACGCTACTAATCCCCTTACCCTTGTCCCTCCCCCAAAACCTAACTAAATTGAGCTAGGAGAGGTCAGGAATCATGCTCACCAACAAGGGTTCCTTGACAGTTCGAAATCCAGTCAGGTAAGCCAGTTGCAGTTTTGAGGTACGCTCTTTGTGTCCTTTGGGGCCTGCTGTCCCCACGTGGTCCTGGGCTGTGGAATCTGCGAAGGTTCTTCAGTTGGGTGGAGTTCGCTGATGCGGTAAGGCGTGGTTGTGGGTGGTCGATCTTCGTGGAGGGCTGTGGTTGCGGCCTAGTTGTCTTCGGTTGAGCCTGCCACACCGTGCCCCTCGCCAGGATGTTGCCTGCGGGCCTGTGAACCTCCGGATCTCCTTCCTCCGCTTAGCTCAGCTACCTCTCCATACTTAAACTCTGCTTAAAACCTGCTCCCTTCGTAACTGGTGGCCCAGTTATACTGTTTTTCGAATTTCTTATCTGAGCGCCAAATCAAGGTTAGTTCTTTGTCTAGGGCTTCTTCAGGTGATTATAGTTTTTCGCCTTAAATGGTTTTGGGGCGGTTGTCTCGTTTTTAATGGGCTTGCATATGTTTATCGTTGCCTTCCTGCCCCCGTAACTAGTCTTGAACTGAAAGCCATTGTATATGTGAAGTCTTGATGGGCTTGCATAATTGCTCCATTGTTGCCTTCCTGCCTTAGTAGCTAGTAGTGATTATTTGTGCAAGGTTTTTATGGGCTTCAGTTTCATGTATATTGAAGTCTTTCTCTGGGTTGATTGTTTTAAAGGGAAGAATGCGTATTCTGTCTCCTCTCATTGTCTGGTTTCAGGCAACAATCCACACTGCACCCAACAAGCCCGGGCATGTCAAGTCCCAGGCCCTCATGGGCCTAACCTCCTGTCTGCAGGGTTCCACATTTAACCCAGCAGTTGGGTCCTCTTCCATAAAAGTCCAAAAGTCATATCCTCGTTGATGATATGAAAAATGTGGGAATTTTGAGAACCCTTCAGCGTGCTGATGTCACTTTAGCTCTGGGGCATGCACGCCAGTCCAGGTCAGGCTGATGGGGTGTGGGGAATTGGGGATTGTCTCCTCTCTGCTGGTTGTAAGGGTCCTTGGAGAAATTAATGAAGCCAGTGTCAGCCAAGTTCCAACTGGTTGTGAGCCCACAGCACATAACTGCTTGTACTTTTTAAAAATACTTGTGTATTCATTAAGGTAAAAGATGGTAGCATTGTGGACATACGAACGTATGAATTAAGAGCAGGAGTAGGCCATTTGGCCCCTCGAGTATTTAGTAAGATCATGGCTGATCTGATTGTGATCTCAACTTTACTTTCCCATCTACCTACTATAACTTTTGACTCCCTTGTTAATCAGGAATCAATCTAACTCAGCCTTAAAAATATTCAATGACCCTGCCTCCACCGCTCTCTGGGGAAGGGAGTTCCACAGACTTATGACCCTCTGAGAGAAAAAAATTCTCCTCATCTCCATCTTAAATGGGAGACCCCTTATTTTTAAATTATGGCCCCGAGTTCCAGTCTCTCCCACAGGGGGAAACATCCTCTCAGCAGCTACCCCTTCTATCCCCTCAGGATCTTATATGTTTCAATAAGATCACCTCTCATTCTTCTACAGGCCCAACTTGTCCAACCTTTCCTCATAAGATAACCCCCTCATCCCAGGAATCAGTCGAGTGAACCTTCTCTGAACCGCCTCCAAAGCAATTATGCCCTTTCTTAAATGAGGAGACCAAAACTGCACACATTATTCTAGATGTGGTCTCACCAGTGCCCTGGACACCTGTAGCAAAACATCTCTACTTTTATATTCCATTCCCCTTGCAATAAATGACAACATTCCATTTGCCTTCCTAATCACTTGCTGTACCTGTATACTAACTTTTTGAGATTCGTGTACTAGGACACCCAGATCCTCTGTACTCAGAGTTCTGCAATCTCTCTCCATTTAAATAACATACTGCTTTTCTATTCCTCCTGCCAAAGTGGACAAGTTCGCATTTTCTCACATTATACCCCATCTGCCAAATTTTTGCCCACTCACTTAACCTTTCTATAACCCTTTGCAGACTCCTTATGTCCTCTTCACAACTTACTTTCCTACCTACCTTTGTGTCATCAGCAAACCATACATTCGGTCCCTTCATCCAAGGAAATGAACAGTTCCCCATTCCAGACTCCCAGCGGTAAAGTTTCTTTTTTTTTTATATTCGTTCATGAGATGTAGGCGTCGCTGGCGAGGCCGGCATTTATTGCCCATCCCTAATTGCCCTTGAGAAGGTGGTGGTGAGCCGCCTTCTTGAATCGCTGCAGTCCGTGTGGTGAAGGTTCTCTCACAGTGCTGTTAGGAAGGGAGTTCCAGGATTTTGACTCAGCGACGATGAAGGAACGGCGATATATTTCCAAGTCGGGATGGTGTGTGACTTGGAGGGGAACCTGCAGGTGGTGTTGTTCCCATGTACCTGCTGCTCTTGTCCTTCTAGGTGGTACCGACTGGTGGGGATGTTCTTAATGACCAGTACATACCAGAAATAACCACTCCATTGGCTCCACTGTAAACTTTAATCACTCCCTTGGCTCCGGTGTCAACATGAATCACTCCCTTGACTCCTGTGTCAACATTAATCACTCCCTTGGTTCCAGTGTCAACATTAATCACTCCCTTGGTTCCACTGTCAACATTAATCACTCCCTTGGTTCCAGTGTCAACATTAATCACTCCCTTCTCTCCAGTGTCAACATTAATCACTCCCTTGGCTCCACTGTCAACATTAATCACTCTCTTGGCTCCACTGTCAACATTAATCACTCCCTTGGTTCCACTGTCAACATTAATCACTCCCTTCTCTCCAGTGTCAACATTAATCACTCCCTTGGTTCCACTGTCAATATTAATCACTCCCTTCCCTCCAGTGTCAACATTAATCACTCCCTTGGTTCCAGTATCAACATTAATCACTCCCTTGGCTCCACTGTCAACATTAATCACTCCCTTGGTTCCAGTGTCAACATTAATCACTCCCTTCTCTCCACTGTCAACATTAATCACTCCCTTGGTTCTAGTGTCAAGATTAATCACTCCCTTCTCTCCACTGTCAACATTAATCACTCCCTTCTCTCCGGTGTCAACATTAATCACTCCCTTGGTTCCAGTGTCAACATTAATCACTCCCTTCTCTCCAGTGTCAACATTAATCACTCCCTTGGCTCCACTGTCAACATTAATCACTCCCTTGGTTTCAGTGTCAACATTAATCAATCCCTTGGCTCCAGTGTCAACATTTTAAAAAATTCGTTCATGGGATGTGGGCGTCGCTGGCGAGACCGGCATTTATTGCCCATCCCTAATTGCCCTGGAGAAGATGGTGGTGAGCCGCCTTCTTGAACCGCTGCAGTCCGTGTGGTGAAGGTTCTCCCACAGTGCTGTTAGGTAGGGAGTTCCAGGATTTTGACCCAGCGACGATGAAGGAACGGCGATATATTTCCAAGTCGGGATGTGTGTGACTTGGAGGGGAACGTGCAGGTGGTGTTGTTCCCATGTGCCTGCTGCCCTTGTCCTTCTAGGTGGTAGAGGTCGCGGGTTTTGGAGGTGCTGTCGAAGAAGCCTTGGCGAGTTGCTGCAGTGCATCCTGTGGATGGTACACACTGCAGCCACAGTGCGCCGGTGGTGAAGGGAGTGAATGTTTAGGGTGGTGGATGGGGTGCCAATCAAGCGGGCTGCTTTGTCCTGGATGGTGTCGAGCTTCTTGAGTGTTGTTGGAGCTGCACTCATCCAGGTAAGTGGAGAGTATTCCATCACACTCCTGACTTGTGCCTTGTAGATGGTGGAAAGGCTTTGGGGAGTCAGGAGGTGACTCACTCGCCACAGAATACCCAGCCTCTGACCTGGTCTTGTAGCCACAGTATTTATATGGCTGGTCCAGTTAAGTTTCTGGTCAGTGGTGCCCCAGGATGTTGATTGCGGGGGATTCGGCGATGGTAATGTCGTTGAATGTCAAGTGGAGGTGGTTAGACTCTCTCTTGTTGGAGATGGTCATTGCCTGGCACTTGTCTGGCGCGAATGTTACTTACCACTTATCAGCTCAAGCCTGGATGTTGTCCAGGTCTTGCTGCATGCGGGCTCGGACTGCTTCATTATCTGAGGGGTTGCGAATGGAACTGAACACTGTGCAATCATCAGCGAACATCCCCATTTCTGACCTTATGATGGAGGGAAGGTCATTGATGAAGCAGCTGAAGATGGTTGGGCCTAGGACACTGCCCTGAGGAACTCCTGCAGCAATGTCCTGGGGCTGAGAATATTGGCCTCCAAAAGCCACTACCATCTTCCTTTGTGCTCAGTATGACTCCAACTACTGGAGAGTTTTCCCCCTGATTCCTATTGACTTCAATTTTACTAGGGCTCCTTGGTGCCACACTCGGTCAAATGCTGCCTTGATGTCAAGGGCAGTCACACTCACTTCACCTCTGGAATTCAGCTCTTTTGTCCATGTTTGGACCAAGGCTGTAATGAGGTCTGGAGCCGACTGGTCCTGGCGGAACCCAAACTGAGCATCGGTGAGCAGGTTATTGGTGAGTAAGTGCCGCTTGATAGCATTGTCGACAGCATCTTCCATCACTTTGCTGATGATTGAGAGTAGACTGATGGGGCGGTAATTGGCCGGATTGGATTTGTTCTGCTTTTTGTGGACAGGACATACCTGGGCAATTTTCCACATTGTCGGATTGATGCCAGTGTTGTAGCTGTACTGGAACAATTTGGCTAGAGGCGCAGCTAGTTCTGGAGCACAAGGCTTCAGCACCACAGGGATGTTGTCGGGGCCCATAGCCTTTGCTGTATCCAGTGCACTCAGCCGTTTCTTGATATCACGTGGAGTGAATCGAATTGGCTGAAGACTGGCTTCTATGATGGTGGGGATATCGGGAGGAGGCTGAGATGGATCATTCACTCGGTACTTCTGGCCCAAGATGGTTGCAAACGCTTCAGCCTTGTCTTTTGCACTCACGTGCTGGACTCTGCCATCATGGAGGATGGGGATGTTTACAGAGCCTCCTCCTCCTGTTAGTTGTTTAATTGTCCACCACCATTCACGACTGGATGGGGCAGGACTGCAGAGCTTTGATTTGATCCGTTGGTTGTGGACTCGCTTAGCTCTGTCTATAGCATGTTGCTTCTGCTGTTTAGCATGCTTGTAGCCCTGAGTTGCAGCTTCACCAGGTTGGCACCTCATTTTTAGGTACGCCTGGTGCTGCTCCTGGCATGCTCCTCTACACTCCTCATTGAACCAGGGTTGATCCCCTGGCTTGTTGGTAATGGTAGAGTGAAGAATATGCCGGGCCATGAGGTTACAGATTGTGCCGGAATACAATTCTGCTGCTGATGGCCCACAGCGCCTCATGGATGTCCAGTTTTGAGCTGCTAGATCTGTTCTGAATCTATCCCATTTAGCACGGTGATAGTGCCACACAGCATGTTGGATGGTGTCCTCAGTGCGAAGACGGGACTTCATCTCCACGAGGACTGTGCAGTGGTCACTCCTACCAATACTGTCATGGACAGATGCATCTGTGACAGGTGGATTGGTGAGGACGGGGTCAAGTCGGTTTTTCCCTCATGTTGGTTCGCTCACCACCTGCCGCAGGCCCAGTCTGGCAGCTATGTCCTTCAGGACTTGGCCAGCTCGGTCAGTAGTGGTGCTACCGAGCCACTCTTGGTGATAGACATTGAAGTCCCCCACCTAGAGTACATTCTGTGCCCTTGCTACCCTCAGTGCTTCCTCCAAGTGGTGTTCAACATGGAGGAGGACTGATTCATCAGCTGAGGGAGGGCGGTAGGTGATAATCAGCAGGAGGTTTCCTTGCCCATGTTTGACCTGATGCCATGAGATTTAATGGGGTCCAGAGTCAATATTGAGGACTCCCAGGGCCACTCCCTCCTGACTGTATATCACTGTACCGCCACCTCTGGTTGGTCTGTCCTGCCGGTGGGACAGGACATACCCAGGGATGGTGATGGAAGATTCTGGGACATTGGCTGAAAGGTATGATTCTGTGAGTATGGCTATGTCAGGCTGTTGCTTGACTAGTCTGTGGGACAGCTCTCCCAATTTTGGCACAAGTCCCCGGCTGTTCATGAGGAGGACTTTGCAGGGTTGACTGGGCTTGGTTTGCCTTTATCGTGTCTGGTGCCTAGTGGTCCGATGCTGGGTGGTCCATCTGGTTTTATTCTTGTTATGACTGTGTTTAGCGAGATTTTACAACTGAGTGGCTTGCTAGGCCATTTCAGAGGGCAATTAAGAATCAACCACATTGCTGTGGGTCTGGAGTCACATATAGGCCAGATCGGGTAAGGACGGCAGATTTCCTTCCCTGAAGGACATTAGTGAACCAGATGGGTTTTCACGACAATCTGGTAGTTTCATGGCCACCATTACTGATACTAGTTTTTTTTTAATTCCAGATTTTATTTAACTAATCACTCCCTTGGTTCCCGTGTCAACATTAATCACTCCCTTGGTTCCAGTCTCAACATTAATCACTCCATTGGCTCCAGTGTCAACATTAATCACTCCCTTCGTTCCCGTGTCAACATTAATCACTCCCTTGCCTTCAGTGTCAACATTAATCACTCCCTTGCCTTCAGTGTCAACATTAATCACTCCCTTGGCTCCAGTGTCAACGTTAAGTACTTACTTGTCAGATATAGCAGGGTCACACCCAAAGGAATACATTCTCTACTCTGAGCCAACTCCAGTCTCAGCTAGAACCTCGGAGGAGGATCTGTTACTACAGCAGTCTGACATTGCCCCGTACCTGCCATCCTCTGGCCTTTGTGGCCCGTCACCTGTTGTCCCACAGATGCCATGGTCGCCTCCAATTCTCAAGTGCCGCTTGTTGGAAAGACGACGGCCCTCCTCCTGCCAACCTCCTGTGCGAATACCTTCAATGCGCCTTCAGAAAAATGGGGGGTTCCCTTGCAGCTTCTGCTCTGCCTGCATTGTTAGAAAACTTCAGTCACAGTTGCGTGAAGTTAAAGTGCACTTCCCCTTTTAGAGGTACTGGATGGCAACAGCAATGCAAGATGTTGCCCCACCCCCCGCTTCCATTTAGCCAATGAACTGTATGAGCAGTGCTGGCAGCCTGCCTATTCTATTTAAATGTCTAATTTGGGGCCTCAATTGAGTGCCCGCGATCAGGCGCATGCTCTGAGCGTGGCACCCAATCTGCGCTTGCAAACGAGCTTAAACCAGTGTCCACCCCAATATGTCCTACTGATCACACACAATATGTGCTACTGCTAACACACACAATAAGTCTTACTGGTAACACACACAATAAGTCCTACTGGTTACACACACAATATGTGCTACTGGTAACACACACAATCAGTCTTACTGGTCACACACACAATATGTGCTACTGGTAACACACACAATAAGTCCTACTGGTCACACAAACAATATGTGCCACTGGTAACACACACAATATGTGCTACTGGTAACACACACAATAAGTTCTACTGGTCACACACACAATATGTGCTACTGGTAACACACACAATCAGTCCTACTGGTCACACACACAATATGTGCTACTGCTAACACACACAATCAGTCCTACTGGTCACACACACAATATGTGCTACTACTAACACACACAATCAGTCCTACTGGTCACACACACAATATGTGCTACTGGTAACACACACAATAAGTCCTACTGGTTACACACACAATATGTCCTACTGGTCACACACACAATAAGTCCTACTGGTCACACACACAATATGTGCTACTGGTCACACACACAATATGTGCTACTGGTAACACACACAATAGGTTCTACTGGTCACACACACAATATGTGCTACTGGTAACACACACAATAAGTCCTATTGGTCACACACACAATATGTGCTACTGGTTACACACACAATAAGTCCTATTGGTCACACACACAATCAGTCCTACTGGTTACACACACAATATGTGCTACTGGTTACACACACAATATGTCCTACTGGTTACACACACAATATGTCCTACTGGTCACATACACAATGGGCTAGAAATTGGGCCGTGTAATGCCCATTGTTTCAGTGCTGTGTGGCCTCCCGAAGTGCCAAGATGGCGTCTTGACTGTGCACGCATGTTTCCAGCGTGACGTGCGCCGGACGCCATATTGGTATAGGAGTTCGCGCATGCGCAAATATCGAACGCCGGCAGCATGTAATGTAGGGAGAAAATGCGTGCAATCAGTGTGCAACACTGATTTAAAGTGATGGACACCATTTTGAACCTTAACGCTTAACTCAACGCACTGTCTTAACCACGCACACCTGAACATGTCTTGGAGTGCCTGGGAGACCCACCACCAGTGCTATTTAAAGGGACTATGCAGGTGTTGCAGGTTCGTTCCTGGATTATTGCTTCTGGCTGCTGGTGGAATAGGAAGTGTTTTTTGAAGCTCCCGATACTTACTGAGAGTTGCTACAGTACACTTGAGAGTGGTTTCGCAGGCACTGCCTAACGGTTTGGAAAGTTACAACCGTGGTTGAACAACATTCCTGGCAACCATGGGTGGTCTGCTAGGGCTCCCGCTGGGCATTGAGCATGACTGGGAGCATGCAGAGGGGACACGCACAGCAGGTCAAACTGCGAGGAGAGGTAGGAGGAGGAGGCGCAGTGCACTGAGCAGGAGGCCGTCTCCAACCGGGACCAATTCTCTTACCTCAACTTGAGCGAGGAGCATTGCATCTGACGGCTGAGGTTCACCAAGTAAGCCGTGACGGAGATCTGTCAACTGGTGTGGCCACAACTGCAGCCTCAGAGCAGGGCAAGGACAGCCTTGCCTGTGGCTGTGAAGGTCACCGTGGCGCTGAACTTCTATGGCTCAGGATCATTTCAGGCCTCTGCTGGCAACATGTGCAACATCTCACAGTATGCAGTGCACTGCTGCATAAGGGAGATCACAGATGCACTGTACGAGGTGAGGAGCAGGTTCATCACCTTCCCTGTTGACAGAGACAAGCAGAATGAGCGAGCACAGGGGTTCACTCGCATTGCTGGCTTCCCCGTGGTGCCACTGACTGCACGCACATTACCCTGCGTGCCCTGCATATCAACTCGGCCGTCCTCATCAACCGAAAGGGCTTCCACTCCCTCAACGTACAGCTGGTGTGTGACCACATGCATCGAATCATGGAAGTCGATGCCCGCTACCCTGGGAGCAGTCACAACGCCTCCGTTATGCGGCAGTCTAACGTGCCAGCTATCGTTCAACCGGCTCGGTAAATCAAAGGCTGGCTACTGGACGATAAGGGGCTATATCCCCTCACGCCGTGGCTTATGACTCTGGTCAGGAACCCATGCACAGCAGGCCTACGGTGAGAGCGATGCCACACAAAACGCCATGGAGCACACCATAGGCCTCCTGAAACAACGCTTCCACTGCCTGGACCGGTCTGGAGGAGCCCTGCAGTACTCCCTTGAGTGGGTGGGCAGATTCGTGATGGTACGCTGCATGCTGCACAACCTCACCATCATGAGGGATCAGCCCATGCCACCAATGATCGGAGAAGACCCTGAGCCGGAGGATGAGGCTGAGGAGAAGGAGAAGGAGGAAGAAGAGGCTGAGGAAGGGGATGGGGTGGAGCTGGAGGAGGAAGTGGAGGAAGACGCAAGGGTGCAACAGGGAACTCACGCTTTGAGTGCAAGGGGTCTGTGTGCTCGCCTGATCCGTGCCCGCTATCAATAATGTCAACTACATCCCCGAATTCACCAACAGTCCTATGCTCCCCACTTGTTCGCTCCCACATGACCATCAAATCGCCCTCCATCGGATTACACATTGGTTCCCCCCTCAGCTCATCGCACAAATAAAAACTCCACCAAATGCAAATTCAAAGTCACATTTATCAATGAATAAATAAAATTATGGGAACGGAACAGAACTGTTCACCCTTGTGAATTGACTTAGTGTCTATTGTTCGAGTGCCTTTACCTATCCTAGTGCTCCTACGAGATGCTTCCCCAATGGCTGGAGCATGGGCAGTGGAAGGCTGCTGGCCTTCAATGGAGGAGCATGCAGATGGCCTTGGAGGATGATCTTGAGCAGTTCTGGGCCAGGAAGGCCAGGCTTCAGACTGCACCATCTCAGCATGGGCTGCAGCAGTCTGGCCTGGCTGGCTGATAAGCAACAAGAGAGGCACTGGCGGAGTGGCAGGGGTGGAAGCAGGAATTCTGTCGCCCTGAGAGAGGACAGCAGGTCGACTGCCGTGGCGCCTCTGCCACTCTCACGGGGTGGTGCATCAGCAATCCTAGTGATAAGCTGGAGAACGGATTGCTAGAGTGCTGTGATGCCCTGGAAGTCCTGTTCCACAGTGGTCCCCAAAGCCATACTAGCAGCAGTCTGAGCTTCCATTGCAGCAGTCTGGGCTTCCATTGCAGCAACCGACCTGCAACTGTAGCTTGCAGACTTTTGATGATATCGGACTTTGTTGCAATGGAAGCCGCGACATCAGTCATCAGACGCTGCATCATGGTGGGTTCCACAGGTGTGCTGATGGAGGTGACCACCCGTTCCATGTTGGAAAGGATGGGCTCCAAGCTCTGCGCAAAGCCCTGTGCTAAGTTGGAGCTGGACTCTTCCATGCCCCTTGTAATTGTGCGCAGGCTTTCTGGCAGGCTTTCCAGTGCCCCAAGTATTTGGTGGTGTACGCCCATCAGCCGTCTTCTGTAGCCTGGCCCATCAAAGTCCTCATCTGACTCCTCCGCAGCAGAACTAGTGAGCGACCTCGTCCTCTGGCAAGCTGGAACCTGTCCCGGCTCCTGTGCACTTGTGCCCGGTGTCTCACCACATGCAGATCCCTCCTCTAACCTAATCTCTAAAGGACACGCAGTGTCAGTCTCGGAGCTGGTGGAAGCAAGTGTCAGATCGAGTGACGGTGTGCCTTCAGTGTCCCCCTCCTCCTCCTCCTCCTCGGACAGTGCCGCCACGTGTTCTTAGGTATCTGCAATGACTAAGGGAAACAGGTTGAGTTGTGAAGCAGGGAGAGGAGCAAGTAAGACGTGCGTGCCGACAGCATCTGCAGCAGGTGAGTCAGAAAAGATTTTGGCAGGAGGGAGATGTGGGAAAGGAGAAGGAGCATTAGATATGCAGAGACCCCCTTCATCAGGACCTCCAGCGCGGCATGTGGTCAAGGCTGCAGCGACAGCCTGGCCAATGATCTGAAGTACAGTCTTCTCCAAGTGGGCGAGGACGTGTAGGCATGCCTGTCCTCTCTCAGGTTTCTCCTGCTGCTGGCTGGTATGCGCCAGCTTCTCCTGCAAGACAGAGGGCAGTGTGTCAGTGAGTATCCTGCAAGGTGTCTGGGTGATGTGCCTGTCATGGGGAATATCTGCCAGTGTGTGTGACCTTTGAGTGGTGGTTGTGTGGTCTGCAAGTGTGGTACTACGTGCGGGTGAGATGCAGCATGCTGAGTGCAGCATTGTGTATGGATGGGCAGTGTTGTTGGTGGGTTGGTGACGGAGGGTGTAGTGCGTGGAGCAGTGGTGCAGTTGGTAGGATGTGCCACTTGACTCTTGCATTCACTAACCTTGATCACCCGTGTCAAATCATTGAATTTCTTTCGGCACTGCACCCACAGCCTCCCAATGACTGCAGAGCTGGAGTCTGGAGGGTCTCCTGCCACCCTGAGGGCACAGGTTGGCCCTCCTTTCGTCCACTCCTTCCACCAGGGCCTCCAGTGCATCATCGGAGAAGTGTGGAACCCGCTCTCGCGCCGGTCCTGCCATCCTTACGGCCATCTTTCCCTCCTTCCAGTGGACTGTGCATATCCTATTTAAAATGTGCACCTGCACCTTTAAGAGGTGCAGGCTTCTGATGACTTGCACTGAGCACACCCCATTTCCGGCTTCCTCATGGTAAGTAGCAAGCAGCTCGAAATTCATGTGCAGCCTGCGTAGGGGTCATCGGGCGTGGGTTAATAGCGGATTACACTGCTCGCGCCCAATAATAAGCCTCATCGAACTTTTTTTTTGTTTATCCCAATATATCCTGCTGGTCACACACACAGTATATCCTACTGGACATACACACAATATATTCTACTGGTGGGAAAGTAAGCTGTGAAGAGGACACAAAAAGTCTGCAAAGGGATATAGACAGGTTAATTGAGTGAGCAAGAAGGTGGTAGATGGAGTATAATGTGGGGAAATGTGAGGTTATTCACTTTGGTACGAAGAACAGAAAAACAGAATTTTTTTTTAACTGGTGAAAAACTATTAAATGTTGGTGTCCAGAGAGACTCGTGCGTCCTGGTCAAGAAACACAAAAAGTTAGTATGCAGGTACAGCAGGCAATTAGGAAAGCAAATGGCATGTTGGCCTTTATTGCAAGGGGGTTGGAGTACAAGAGTAGGTAAGTCTTACTACAATTGTACAGGGCTTTGGTGAGACCTCACATGGAGTACTGCGCACAGTTTTGTCTCCTTATCTAAGGAAGGATATACTTGCCTTAGAGGCAGTGCAATGAAAGTTCACTAGATTAATTCCTGGGATAAGATGGTTGTCCTATGAAGAGAGGTTGAGTAGAATGGGCCTATACTCTCTGGAATTTAGAAGAATGAGAGGTGATCTCATTGAAACATATAAGATTCTGAGGGGGCTTGACAGGAAAGATGCTGAGAGGTTGTTCCCCCTGGCTGGAGAGTCTAGAACTAGAGGGCGTAGTTGCAGGATAAGGGGTCGGCCATTTAAGACTGAGATGAGGAGGATTTTCTTCACTCAGAGGGTTGTGAATCTTTGGAATTCTCTACCCCAGAGGGCTGTAGATGCTCAGTCGTTGAGTATTTTCAAGGCTGAGATAGATTGATTTTTGGACTCCAGGGGAATCAAGGGATATGGGGATTGGGTGGGAAAGTGGAATTGAGGTCGAAGATCAGCCTGATTGAATGGCGGAGCAGGCTCGAGGGGCCATGTAGCCTACTCCTGCACCTATTTCTTATGTTCTTATGGCCACACAATGGCTATGATTTTAGCATGGCGGCGGGAACTCAGAGGGTGGGTAATTAGTTTTGTGGGAAACCCGGAAAAATTCTTAGCGCGTTGGTTTGAGAGATTGCAGCCGAATTGAAGATACTTAATTTTACTGCTGGGTTTCATGTCGCCAAGCTGTGCAGCGGGCGTACTGTGCACCTGCATGAAATGCTGTGAACTGGAGTATTTCAAGGGTCAGTGCAAAAATGAATTTTGAAGGAGAAAGGAGGAGCAACGAAATTGGAGCAGCCCAAAGCCAAGGCAGGACCCCAGTTCAGAGACTCTTCCCTTCAGATTCTACTGGCTGGTGTGAGAAGCAGGAGGGAAGTCCTCAACCCGGCGACCTGCTTCTGCCACTAAGAAGGTCTGGCTTGAGGTGGCAGAGGAGCTCAGCAACAGGAGCATGGTGCCCAGGTCATAGGTTCAATGCAGGAAGCGGCTTAATCACCGAACCAGGTCAGGAAAAGTGAGTAAATTTGCTGATTCACCCACGCCCAGAAACGCCCCCCCCCCAACTCTGTCTTGTCAAGCCTACACCATCACATCACTCCTCACACCCACTTAAGTTTCATCATCAACTTACTTTCACTTTCTACACATTTCCTCACCTCCCCATTTGTGAGCCCACCACTCCCACTCATGCCAATCCCGATGCAATGTGATGAATTTGTCTGATAGTCACCCTCTGATGCATCTGCTTCATTGTCACCCAAAGCAATGCATCCATCATGTGAACACGTCACCTTCACTCACTCACATGTTTGTTCTTTCTCCACTTGTAGAAGAGAGCGCAAAATGCATGCGAGAGGAGTAGGACTGGAGGGGGCCCAGCACAAATAGTGTCCCTGACAGATGCAGAGGAAGAGGCATTAGATCTGAGCTGCACAGTTGAATGCCTGGCCGTCGGAGATGGCGAGTCCGGCAAACCACAAACGGCTAGTGACAGAACTTAAACATCCTTCACACACATCATGAATTGATGTTATCAGTGAGTGACCTGTTGCACACCTCAGTATGCTCATCTTCTGCGATGATTCTTAATATTGCTGCGGTAAGTGTCTGCGGCTCGGGGAACTTTGGCTCCAAGTTGAGGCGTTGGAGTCCGAGCTGCAGACATTGCAAGACATCAGAGAGGGAGAAAGCTGCCTGGACCTTTTGCTCCAGGAGACAGCCACACCTCTTAGATTAAATACTTTAGAATTGACACGTGGTCAGGGACAGAAGGGTGTGGCTGCGAGTGAGGCAGGTACGGGGATCCAGGAGGTAGTATTGCAGGAGCCTCAGTCCCTGCACTTGTCCAATAGATTCGAGGTTCTTTCAACCCTTGTGGACAAGTGCGGGGACTGCGGGGAGGACGAGCAAACTGACCACGGCACCCTGGTACAGGAAGCCGTTCAAGTGGAGGGAATAAAAGGGAAGGTGGTTGTAGTAGGGGACAATATAGTTAGGGGGATAGACACTGTTCTCTACAGCCAGGAGCATGAGTCCCGAAGGCTATGTTGCCTACCCGGTGCCAGGGTTAAGGACATCTCCTCCGGGCTGGAGAAGAACTTGGAGTGGGAGGGGGAGGATCCAGTTATCATGGTCCATATAGGTACCAACGACATAGGTAGGACTAAGATAAAGGTTCTGCTGAGAGAGTTTGAGCAGCTAGGGACTAAATTAAAGAGTAGAACCACAAAGTTAATAATCTCTGGATTATTACCTGAGCCATGAGCAAATTGGCATAGGGTCAGTAGGATCAGGGAGATGAATGCGTGGCTCAAAGATTGGTGTGGGAGAAGTGGGTTTCGATTCGTGGGTCACTGGCACCTGCACTGGAGAAAGAGAGAGCTGTTCCGTTGGGATGGACTACACCTGAACCATGCTGGGATCAGAGTTCTAGCGAGTCGAATAACTAGGGAGGTAGATAGGGCTTTAAACTAAATAAGGGTGTGGGAGGGACCCGGTGGAGAGAAATCTAGAATGCTAAAGAGAAAAGACAAGCAAGCAGTGCAGGAAAGTGATTGGGGTAAGGATAACCAGATTGTGTCAGGAAGGGACAGAGCGGACAAACAAAAGAGTGTACTAACAAATAGGGTCCGGGTAAGAAAAAATGGTAATAAGACAAATAGGGCCATAGTACAAAAAAATGTTAAGATATCTAAAAATGTTAAAAAGACAAATCTAAAGGCACTCTATCTGAATGCAAGAAGCATTCGGAATAAGGTAGACGAATTAACAGCGCAAATAGATGTAAATGGATACGATATCATTGCGATTACGGAGACATGGCTGCAGGGTGACCAAGGCTAGGAGCTGAATATCCAAGGGTTTTCAATATTTAGGAAGGACAGGCAAAAAGGAAAAGGAGGTGGAGTGGCATTGTTAGTAAAGGATGAAATCAGAGCAATAGTGAGAAAGGATATTGGCTCAGAAAATCAAGGTGTTGAATCAGTCTGGGTGGAGTTAAGAAGCACCAATGGGCAGAAAGCACTGGTGGGGGTTGTCTATAGGCCTTCAAACAGTAATGGTAATGTAGGGGACGACAACAAACAGGAAATTAGAAATGCATGTAACAAGGATATTACAGTAATCATGGGTGACTTTAATCTACATATAGACTGGCCAAACCAAATTAGCAATAATACTGTGGAGGATGAATTCCTGGAGTGTATACAAGATGGTTTTTTAGACCAGTACATTGAGGAGTCAACTAGGGAACAGGCTATCCTAGATTGGGTATTGTGCAATGAGAATGGGTTAATTAATAATCTTGTTGTGCAGGGTCCTTTAGGGAAGAATGACCATAACATGATAGAATTCTTCATTAAGATGGAAAGTGAAGTAGTCCAATCCGAAACTACGGCCCTAAATCTAAACAAAGGAAACTACGAAGGTATGAGGAGTGAGTTGGCTATGATGGATTGAGGAGCTTCATTAAAAGGCATGACAATGAATAGGCAATGGCTAACATTTAAGGAACGAATGCATGAATTGCAACAGTTATACATTCCTTTCTGGCGTAAAAGCACAAAAGGAAAAGCAGCCCAACCATGGCTAACAAAAGAAGTTAAGGATAGTATTAGATTCAAAGAGGAGTCATATAAAGTTACCAGAAAAAGTAGCATGCGTGAGGATTGGGAGCAGTTTAGAATTCCGCAAAAAAGGACCAAGAGATTGATTAAGTAGGGAAAAATAGATTATGAGAGTAAACTTGCAAGGAACATAAAAGCGGACTGTAAAAGCTTCTACAATTATGTAAAAAGAAAATGATTAGTGAAGTGTAGGTCCCTTACCGTCAGAAACGGGAGAATTTATAATGGGGAATAAGGAAATGGCAGAGCAATTAAACAAATACTGTCTTCACGGAAGAGGATACAAATAACTTCCCAGAAATGCTAGGGAACCAAGGGTCTAGTGAGAAGGAGGAATTAAAGGAAATTAGCATTAGTAAAAAAATAGTGCTGGAGAAATTAATGGGACTGAAAGCCGATAAATCCCCAGGACCTGATAATCTGCATCCCAGAGTACTAAAAGAGGTAGCCATGGAAATAGTGGATGCATTAGTTGTCATCTTCCAAAATTCTACAGATTATGGAACAGTTCCTGCAGATTGGAGGGTGGCAAATGTAACCTCACTATTTAAAAAGGGAGGGAGAGAGAAAACAGGGAACTACAGACTGGTTAGCCTAACATCAGTAGTAGGGAAAATGCTGGAGTCAATTACAAAAGATGTGATAACAGGACATTTAGAAAATATCAACCTGATTAGACAAAGTCAACATGGATTTATGAAAGGGAAATCATGTTTGACAAACCTACTGGAGATGTAACTGGTAGAAAAGATAAGGGAGAACCAGTGGATGTGGTTTATTTGGATTTTCAGAAAGGCCTTTGATAAAGTCCCACATAAGAGGTTAGTGTGCAAAATTAAAGCACATGGAATTGGGGGTAATATACTGGCATTGATTGAAAATTGGTTAACAGACAGGAAACAGAGAGTAGGAATAAATGTGTCTTTTTTGGGATGGCAGGCAGTGACTAGTGGGGTACCACAGGGATCAGTGCTTGGGCCCCAGCTATTCACAATATATATCAATGATTTGGATGAGGGAACCAAATATAATATTTCCAAATTTGCTGATGACATAAAACTAGGTGGGATTGTGAATTGTGAGGAGGATGCAAAGAGGCTTCAAGGCGATTTAGACAAGTTGAGTGATTGGGCAAATATATGGCAGATGCAGTATAACGTGGATAAATGTGAAGTTATCCTCTTTGAAAGGAAAAACGGAAAGGCAGAGTATTATTTAAATGGTGATAGATTGGGAAATGTTAATGTATAGAGGGACCTGGGTGTCCTTGTACACCAGTCACTGAAAGCAAACATGCAGGTGCAGCAAGCAGTTAGGAAGGCAAATGGTATGTTGGCCTTCATTGCAAGAGGATTTTATATTCGTTCATGGGATGTGGGCATTGCTGGCAAGGCCAGCATTTGTTGCCCATCCCTAATTGCCCTTGAGAAGGTGGTGGTGAGCCGCCTTCTTGAACCGCTGCAGTCCGTGTGGTAAGAGGATTTGAGTACAGGAGCAAGGATGTCTTACTGCAGTTATACAGGGTCTTGGTGAAACCACACCTGGAGTATTGTGTGCAGTTTTGGTCTCCTTACCTAAGAAAGGATATACTTGCCATAGAGGGAGTGCAGCAAAGGTTCACCAGACTGATTCCTGGGATGGCAGGACTGTCGTATGAGGAGAGATTGGGTCGACTAGGCCTGTTTTCACTAGAATTTAGAAGAATGAGAGGAGATCTCATTGAAACGTATAAAATTCTGACAGGGCTAGACAGACTGGATGCAGGGAGGATGTTTCCCCTGGCTGGGGGGTCCAGAACGAGGGGTCACAGTCTCAGGATATGGGGTAGGACATTTAGGACTTGAGATGAGGAGAAATTTCTTCACTCAGAGGGTGGTGAACCTGTGCAATTCTCTACCTCAGAAGGCTGTGGAGGCCAAGTCACTGAATATATTTAAGAAGGAGATAGACAGATTTCTAGACACAAAAGGCATCAAGGGGTATGGGGAGAGAGTGGGAATATGGTATTGAGATGGAGGATCAGCCATGATCATATTGAATGGCGGAGCAGGCTCGAAGGGCTGAATGGCCTACTCCTGCTCCTATTTTCTATGTTTCTATTGCTGTATGTTCTCTTCCAGGGCCTTTAAGGATTGCTGAAGAGGCCCACGACTTGGATGAGGGCAATTCCTCAGAGGAGCTCCATGCCTCTGAGTGCACACCGTCACATTATATCGAGCCATGCACCAGCGCAGATACTCGCACTTCAGTGGGTCCTACTAGAGAGTTAGTTGGGTTGTCACCTGGTGAGTCATGACACACAAGTGAGCACGAGCAGACACTGGTGGCAGGGGCAGCTGTGGAGAGTACGCATGAGTGGACGCACTCCTCTCCAAGCTCTGCTCAGCTGGACACAGATGCTGAACCCTGGGGGCCATCCTTGAAAAGGAGAACGATCGAGGTACAGATGAACCTTTGCGGCGTATTGGAAAATGTGCACACACTCCACAATAGCAGAGAGGATGGAGGACTGCACCTCCAGCATTAGTGCACTGGTGCCGCAGGTAAGTGTGGGAATGTCTGCAATGGAGAGAATGGCGGGCTCCATTGCGCTTCAAGCACGGCTCACAAATGAACCCATTCAGCCCCTGACAACAACGGTGTGGACTCAGGGTGAACTATATTCTGTCACCTTAAACAGGCAGACAGATACATTAGCAGTGGCTTTTCAAGGCATCACACATGTCCTCCAAGCTGTTGTCCAGCAGAGTGATAGGAGTGATGTGGCTCAGGGGAGGGGAGGCAAAAGGAGACATGGAAGTGGGGACGCCACTCAAAGCACTCCCACGTCTCACCCATTGCACTCCCACCCCACTCACAGTACCCACAATGCTGCCTCCTCTCCAGATGGCTGAGTCTGCCCCTGCACAGGGGCAGGTGGAGCAATCTTTGGCAGGGCCCTCATGGGCTCCAAAACCCAGAGGGCATAGGCTGAGAGCATCTCAGCAGTCAGGACAGGGGCCTGAGCAACCTGCCACTACCTCTGCTGCAGCCACAAGGGAAATACTCTGTAGAAGTAGTAGGAAGAGGAAGGTGAAGGTTTTGTGATCACCAAGTGTATGCACAAGGGTGTCTGACTAAATGTCATGTTTTTCATTTCTCTTTGTCTTTTTTTATATTCACAATAAATGTCATACTTGTCATCATCACTGCCACGTCTTCTTGAGTCCCTTTTGTGAAAGCGCCCTTGCGTGTCCCGGCGAGACTTGATGACACCCATTGGGCGGGTTTGCAATGGGTGTATGTGTGGTTGTAGGATTGTTTTGTGCAATCAGAGTTGAGGGGGCGGGGTGGGGGGGGGGGGCACTGGTGTTGATGATTGTGGTGCTCATTCCAGATGGTCTGAGTATTTGACTCTCTTCACTGCAGATCTCCTTATGAGAATCTATCAAATATGAGTGACTCCCTGGCATCACGAGCAGCCAAGTGTGCCGCTGCTCTGCCAAAGGGTTGCCCTCCGTCCTCCTCCTCCTCCTCCTCCTTGTCTTCTTCAACTTTGATGGCAGATGCGGATGCTTCATGAGCGCATGGGACCTCATCCACCTGTAACCCTCTCTGTTGACCAATGTTGTGCAGAACGCAACACATGATTATTATTCTGCACACCCTCACCGGTGAATACTGAAGGGATTCCCCAGATCGATCCAGGCACCTGAAACGCATCTTGAGTGTTCCTATGGCTTGTTCAATGACAGACCTGGTGGTGATGTGATTGTCATTGTACCGATGCTGTGCCTCGTTGGTGGGGTTTCTCAGAGGTGTCACGAGCCACGTCTGCAGGGGGTATCCCTTGTCTCCAAGGAGCCAGCCCTTAAGTCTGTCTTGTGCGTGGAAGAGGGCCAGGATGTTGGATTTGCGCCGAATGAAGGAATCATGGCAGCTGCCAGGGAATTTGGCACACACCTGCAGAAACCTCTTCCAGTGGTCGCAAAATCACATTGACGGAGTGATATCCTTTTCAGTTGATGACCAGTCCTGGCTCATGTGCAGGTCCTCTGACTGCTACGTGTGTTCAATCAATTGCGCCCTGTACACGTGGGAAGCCAGCCAGAGAATGGAAACCCACTGCTCTCTCAGTCTGGCTGATGTCATCGATGGGGAAGTTGAGGTAGTCGGATGCCCTGGCAAACAAGCCATCCGTGACCTGTCACATACACATATGTGCAGACAACTAAGAGATCCTGGTGATGTCACTGGTGGCACCCTGGAAGGATCCGAAGGCGAAGAAGTTGAGGGCAGTGGTGACTTTAATTGTGACGGGCAATGCAAGGCTACCAGGCCCAGCCAGGGGCAGCTCTGTGTGAAGGAGCCTGTAGATGTCTGCGACCACCTGGCGATTCATCCTGAGCTTTCGTAGGCACTGCTCCTCAGTGAGGTCCATGAAGTTCAGCCTCTGTCAGTAGTGCCTCCTGCAACCTCGGCCCCTCTGTTGGTCCCCTCTCTGGTCCTTGTGGCGCACTTCTGTCTTGTGGAGCTGAAGCTCCCAGAACTGCACGCTGTGCCTGGCATGTGTGGTGATGTGCCTCCTCCTCAGATGTACTGTGGAATAAATCCATTGTGCCCCCCCATTCTGATGTTGTCAGTTTGAGGGGGTACAAAAAGTAGGTAAATATGTCTGAACACAAGAATTCAGAGTGTGAACAAAGAAATCTCAGTCTAAATACAAAGAACTCCCAGACAAAGGTTTGTCTGAGAGAACTGATTGCCCTGCTGCAAAAACTCACCTTTTCTTCACCTGCGTCAATCACTGGTTTAAAGGTCCAAATTGGTGCCGGCTGCAACTCGCATCCATTTCCATGGTGTGTTTCAGACGCCACGGGAGACACATTCAGAAACAGTTAAAATGGCTTGTGTAACTCAATACACAAAAGTTTAACATCCTTTGGTAGTTTAAATAGCTCAATTGGCCCTTTAAATATCGCCGGCGGGACTTCCAGGTTTCAGAAGGGCACACGCACGCAGATACATCCAGGTCAAACCCGGAAGACGGAAGGCTGGAGCCGGGATGTGGTCCTGCTCCCAAAACCGACAATTTTCACTGCCCACCTGCGCCCCCCACCCCCAACCCAAGTTCTTGGGGGTTAAAATTTACCCCAATATGTCCAACAGGTCACACATTATATGTCCTACAGGTCACACACAATATGCCCTACTGGTCACACACAATATATCCTACTGGTCACACACAATATGAACTACTGGTCACACACAATATGAACTACTGGTCACACACAATATATCCTACTGGTCACACACAATATGAACTACTGGTCACACACAATATGCCCTACAGGTCACACATAATATGCCCTACAGGTCACACACACTATGCCCTACTGGTCACACATAATATATCCTACTGGTCACACACAATTTGCCCTACTGGTCACACACAATATGCCCTACTGGTCACACACAATATGCCCTACTGGTCACACACAATTTGCCCTACTGGTCACACACAATATGCCCTACTGGTCACACACAATATGCCCTACTGGTCACACACAATATGCCCTACTGGTCACACACAATATGCCCTACTGGTCACACACAATATATCCTACTGGTCACACACAATATGCCCTACTGGTCACACACAATATGCCCTACTGGTCACACACAATATGCCCTACTGGTCACACACAATATATCCTACTGGTCACACACAATATGCCCTACTGGTCACACACAATATGCCCTACTGGTCACACACAATATGCCCTACTGGTCACACACAATATGCCCTACTGGTCACACACACAATGGGCATGATTTTAACCGGGAAGAACGAGTCCCGGCTCCAACGAGTTTCAATGAGTTTCACCCAGACGCATCTAGGTACACGCGAGCTTCGGAAACCTGGAAGTTCCGCCAGCAATTGAAACCGGCAGGATGACATTTAAAGGGGAAATAACATTTTTGAAATATTTAAATCAATTAAATTTGTGGGGATTGAGGCAGAGAAACAATTTTAACCCTGCCTGAATGTGTCTCCCGTGGCCTCTGAAACATTCCATGGAAAAGGAGGCGAGTTACAGCCGGCACCCATTTGGACATTTAAACCAGTGATTGACAATTAGGGATTAAAGGTGAGTTTTTGCAGCAGGAAAAGCAGTTCTCTCAGACAAACATTTGGCTGGGAGTTCTTAGTGTTAAGACTCAGATTTCTTTGTTCACACTCAGAATTCTTGTGTTCAGACAGATTTGCCTGCATTGTGGACCCCCCTCAAACTGACACCATCAGGTTGGGGAGCACAATGGATGTATTCAGCACTACATCTGAGGAGGAGGCGCATCACTGTCAGCGCCAGGCATGGCGTGCAGTTCCGGAAGTTGCAGCTCCACAAGACAGAGGTGCACCACAAGGAGGGCCCAATGTCGCAGGAGGCATTACCATCAAGAGAGGGTCTACAGGCAGAGACTGAGCTTCCTTGACCTCTCTGAGGAGCAGCGCCGACGAAGGCTAAGATTGGGTGGTCAAGTAGTCGCAGACATCTGTAGGCTTCTTCATGCAGAGCTGCTCCCGACTGGGCCAGGTGGCCATTCATTGCCCGTCATAGTTAAAGTCACCACTGCCTTCAACTTCTTCGCCTCTGGACCCTTCCAGGGCGCCACCGCTGACATCACCAGGATCTCTAACTCGTTTGCACATAAGTGTATATGACAGGTCACGGATGGCTTGTTTGCTAGGGCATCCCACTACGTCAACTTTCCCATCACGACATCAGTCAGACTGAGAGGGCAGTGGGTTTCCATTCTCTGGCTGGCTTCTCACGGGTACAGGACGCAATTGATTGCACATACGCAGCAATCTGAGGACCTGTACATGAGCCAGGAATGTTCATCAACAGAAAAGGATATCACTCCATCAACACGCAGCTGGTTTGCGACCACCGGAAGAGGTCTCTGCATGTGTGTGCCAAATTCCCAGGCAGCTGCCGTGATTCCTTCATTCTGCCCGAATCCAACATCCCGGCCCTCTTCCACGCAGAAGACACACTTAACATAATAACATAAGAAATAGGAGCAGGAGTAGGCCAATCGGCCCCTCGAGCCTGCTCCGCCATTCAATAAGATCATGGCTGATCTGATCCTAATCTCAAATCTAAATTCATGTCCAATTTCCTGCCCGCTCCCCCGTAACCCCTAATTCCCTTTACTTCTAGGAAACTGTCAATTTCTGTTTTAAATTTATTTAATGATGTAGCTTCCACAGCTTCCTGGGGCAGCAAATTCCACAGACCTACTACCCTCTGAGTGAAGGAGTTTCTCCTCATCTCAGTTTTGAAAGAGCAGCCCCTTATTCTAAGATTATGCCCCCTAGTTCTAGTTTCACCCATCCTTGGGAACATCCTTACCGCATCCACCCGATCAAGCCCCTTCACAATCTTATATGTTTCAATAAGATCGCCTCTCATTCTTCTGAACTCCAATGAGTAGAGTCCCAATCTACTCAGCCTCTCCTCATATGTCCGCCCCCTCATCCCCGGGATTAACCGAGTGAACCTTCTTTGTACTGCCTCGAGAGCAAGTATATCTTTTCTTAAGTATGGAGACCAAAACTGTATGCAGTATTCCAGGTGCAGTCTCACCAATACCTTATATAACTGCAGCAATACCTCCCTGTTTTTATATTCTATCCCCCTAGCAATAAAAGCCAACATTCCGTTGGCCTTCTTGATCACCTGCTGCACCTGCATACTAACTTTTTGATCTTCTTGCACTAGGACCCCCAGATCCCTTTGTACTGCAGTACTTTCCAGTTTCTCGCCTTTAAGATAATAACTTGCTCTCTGATTTTTCCTGCCAAAGTGCATAACCTCACATTTTCCAATATTGTATTGCATCTGCCAAATCTCCGCCCACTCACCCAGCCTGTCTATATCCCCCTGTAGGTTTTTTATGTCCTCCTCACTCTCCACTTTCCCTCCCATCTTTGTATCATCTGCAAACTTTGATACGTTACACTCGGTCCCCTCCTCCAAATCGTTAATATGTATTGTAAAGAGTTGGGGACCCAGCACCGACCCCTGCGGAACACCACTGGCTACTGGTTGCCAGTCCGAGAATGAACCATTTATCCCAACTCTCTGCTTCCCGTTAGATAACCAATCCTCCACCCATGCCAGAATATTACCCCCAATCCAGTGATTCTTTATCTTGAGCAATAATCTTTTATGTGGCACCTTGTTGAATGCCTTCTGGAAGTCTAAATACACTACGTCCACTGGTTCCCCTTTATCCACCCTGTACGTTATGTCCTCAAAGAACTCAAGCAAATTTGTCAGACATAAGGGATAACTCCTTGGAGACAAGGGATACCCCCTGCAGATGTGGCTCATGACACCTGTGACGAACCCTACCAGTGAGGCACAGAAACGTTACAATGACAGTCACAGCACCACCAGGTCTGTCATAGAGCAAGCCATAGGAATGCTCAAGATGCGCTTCCAGTGCTTGGATCGATTTGGGGAAGCCCTTCAGTACTCACGGCGAGGGTGTGTAGGATAATAGTCGTGTGCTGTGTCCTGCAGGGACAGAGAGGGTTACCGGTGGAAGAGTCCCATGTGCTCCAGAAGCAGCCGCAACTGCCATCAACATTAAAGAAGATGATGATGATGAGGAGGAGGACGACGATGGGTGAACCATCGGCAGAGCAGCTTCTCACCTGGCTGCTTGTCGTGTCAGGGAGTCACTCATATTTGATAGATTCTCATTGGGAGATCTGCAAAGTGACTACAACCACGTACTCGGGCTACCTGTAAGTACGACCACAATCACAACCCAGGCCCCAGGTTGCACAAAACAGTCATACAGTGACACTACACCCATTGCAAATGCATCCAATGGGTGGCACCAAGTCTCGCCGTTCATGAGTAAGGGCGCTTTCACAAAAGGGACTCAAGAATGAGCAAGACGTGGTAGTGGTGGTGATAATCATAACATTTAATGTGAAGTTAACATAAACCAAATATAAATGAAAAACATGACAGTCTGTCAGACACCCTTGTGCATACCCTTGGTGATTACAAATCCTTCGCCTTCCTCTTCCTACAGCTTCATTGGTGATCATCTTCCAAAATTCTATAGACTCTGGAACAGTTCCTACAGATTGCAAGGTGGCAATTGTAACCCCACTATTTAAAAAAGGAGGGAGAGAAAATACAGGGAATTACAGACCAGTTAGCCTAACATCAGTAGTGGGGAAAATGCTAGAGTCTATTATAAAAGATGTGATAACAGAACATTTGGAGGGCATTAACGGGATTCGACAAAGTCAGCATGGGTTTATGAAAGGGAAATCATGCTTAACAAATCTACTGGAGTTTTTTGAGGATGTAACTAGTAGAATAGATAGGGGAGAGCCAGTGGATGTGGTGTATTTGGATTTTCAGAAGGCTTTTGATAAGGTCCCACACAAGGGGTTAGAGTGCAAAATTAAAGCACATGGGATTGGTGGTAATATACTGGCATGGATTGAGAATTGGTTGACAGACAGGAAACAGAGAGTAGGAATAAACGGGTCTTTTTCCGGGTGGCAGGCTGTGACTAGTGGGGTACCACAGGGATCAGTGCTTGGGCCCCAACTATTCACAATATATATCAATGATTTGGATGAGGGAACTAAATGTAACATTTCCAAGTTTGCAGACAACACAAAACTGGGGTGGAATGTGAGCTGTGAGGAGGATGCAAAGAGGCTCCAATGTGATTTAGACAAATTGGGTGAGTGGGCAAGAACATGACAGATGCAGTATAACGTGGATAAATGTGAGGTTATCTACTTTGGTTGTAAAAACAGAAAGGCAGATTATTATCTGAATGGTGATAGATTGGGAAAAGGGGAGGTGCAACGAGACCTGGGTGTCCTTGTACACCAGTCGCTGAAAGCGAGCATTCAGGTGCAGCAAGCAGTTAGGAAGGCAAATGGTATGTTGGTCTTCATTGCAAGAGGATTTCAGTACAGGAGCAGGGATGTCTTACTGCAGTTATACAGGGCCTTGGTGAGACCACATCTGGAGTATTGTGTGTAGTTTTGGTCTCCTTATCTGAGGAAGGATGTCCTTGCCATGGAGGGAGTGCAACGGAGGTTTACCAGACTAATTCCTGGGATGGCAGGACTGACGTATGAGGAGAGATTGGCCTATAATCACTAGGGTTTAGAAGAATGAGAGGTGATCTCATCGAAACATATAAAATTCTAACAGGACGAGACAGACTAGATGCAGGGAGGATGTTCCCGATGGCTGGGGAGTCCAGAACCAGAGGTCACAGTCTCAGGATACGGGGTATGCCATTTAGAACCGAGATGAAGAGAAATTTCTTCACTCAGAGAGTGTTGAACCTGTGGAATTCTCTACCACAGAAGGCAGTGGAGGCCAAGTCATTAGATGTATTCAAGAAGGAGATAGACATATTTCTTAATGCTAAAGGGATCAAGGGATATGGGGAAAAGCGGGAACAGGGTACTGAGTTAGACGATCAGCCATGATCATTTTGAATGGCGGAGCAGACCCGAAGGGCCGAATGGCCTACTCTTGCTCCTGTTTTCTATGTTTCTGTATTTCTACGTGGTGCATCCCCTGTGGCTGAAGCAGAGGTAGTGGCAGGTTGCTCAAATTCATGCCCGGACTGCTGAGATGCTTTCGGTCTACGACCTCTGGATTCTGAAGCCCATGAGGGCCACTCCAAAGATTACCCCAACTGCACTTGTGCAGGGGCAGACTCGGCCATCTGGAGAGGAAGCAGCATTGCTAGCTGGGGGCAATGGGTGAGATGTGGGAGTGCTTTGAGTGATGTCCCCACTTCCATGTCCCCTTTCGCCATCATCCCTCTCACATCACTCCTACCACTCTGCTGGACAACAGTTTGGAGGACATGTGTAATGCCTTGTAAAGCCAGTGCTGGTGTATCTGTCTGCCTGTCCAAGGCAGCAAAATGTAGTTCGCCTGAGTCCGTTCGGCCACTGCCAGGGACTGAATGACCTCATTTGTGAACTGTGCTTGAAGCTTAATGGAGGCTGCCATTCTCTCCATCGCAGACATTGCCGCACTTATCTGCACCATCAATCCACTAGTGGTGGAGTTGGACTCTTCCATTCACTTTACTATTGTGGAGAGTGTGCAAGGCACATTTGCCACTCCCTTGCAAAGTTGCTCCTGTACCTCTATCATTCTCCTGGGGTTCAGCATCTGTGCCAAGCTGAGCAGAGCCCACCGACGCAGACTCTCGACCGCTGCCCCTGCCGCCAGTGTTTGCTTGTGTTCACTTGTGTGTGTTGATTCACCCGATGACAACCCAAATACCTCTCTAATAAGAACCACCGAGGCATGAGTATCCGCGCTGGTGGATGGCTCGCCATGATGTGACGGTGCGCCCTCAGAAGCAGGGTGCTCCTCTGAGGAATCGCCCTTGACCACATCTTCAGTCCATGACGCCCCTGGAAGAGAACATACAACAATATTAATAATCATCGCCGAAGTGATGTTGCAATGAGCATCTTGAGGTTTGCAATAGATCAGTCATTGATAACATCAATCCATGTTTTGTGTGATGGATGTTAAAGCTCTGTCACCAGACATTTGCGGGGTGTCAATCATGGCATCCCCGATGGCCAGGCACTCCACCGTACGACTTATCTCTGAGGCCTTCTCCTCTAACTCTGTGACGGCCACTATTTGTGGAGGATCCCCTCCAGTCCTCACCCTCTCCCTGGAATTTTGCGCTCTCCTCTCCTACAGGGGGAGAAAGGACAAACGTGTGAGTGAGTGAGTGAGTGAGTGAGGGTGAAGTAGTCACCCGATGGATGCATTGCTTTGGATCAGGATGACAATGAAGTAGATGCATCAGAGGGTGACGATCAGACAGATTGATCACATTGGATCAGGATTGGGGTGAGTGGGAGAGGTGGGTGCACAAATTGAGGGGGGTGAAGAAGTGCATAGAAAGTGAAGGTAACTTGACACCGAGCCTTAAGTGGGTGTGAGGAGTAATGTAATGGAGTGGGCTTCGCAGGGCAGTTTAAGGAGGGGCGGGTAATGTTCACTATAGAATGAGGGTCAATCAGCAGCTGTGCTCACTTATCCCGACCTGGTTAGGTCATTAAATCTCTTTCTGCATTACAGCCACGACCGGGGCACCGTGCTCCTACTGCTGACCTGGTCTGCCACCTCCAGCCATGTCTTCTTTGTGACAGAACCAGGTCTCTTCCTCCTGTTTGATGGATAAAGCACCTTCCTCCTACTTCTCACTGTGCCCAGCAATGTTTCCATGGCGGCGTTGGACAACCGAGGTGCTACCATGGCTCAGGAACGTTGCATACTCATTGCAGCCTCCGTTCTCAGTCAAAATGCATTGTTGGAGCAGCCCTTTAAATAGTGGGCTTTAAACTCCGCGCAGCTTGAGGACGCGAAACCCAGAAGTTGAGTTAAGTGGCTACAATTGAGCCGCGATTGCGGGAAACAGCATGGTTTTTTTCTCCAGGTTTCCCACCCGATTATTGACCCCACGCTGAGATCCCGCCTCCGAGTTAAAATTTAGGCCAATATGTCCCACTGGTCACACGCACAATATATCCTACTGGTCACACGCACAATACATCCTACTGGTCACACGAACAATACATCCTACTGGTCACACGAACAATAAATCCTACTGGTCACACACACAATAAATCCTACTGGTCACACGAACAATACATCCTGCTGGTCACACGCACAATACATCCTACTGGTCACACACACAATAAATCCTACTGGTCACACGAACAATACATCCTACTGGTCACACACACAATAAATCCTACTGGTCACACGAACAATAAATCCTACTGGTCACACGCACAATACATCCTACTGGTCACACACACAATACATCCTACTGGTCACACGAACAATACATCCTACTGGTCACACGAACAATACATCCTACTGGTCACACGCACAATACATCCTACTGGTCACACACACAATAAATCCTACTGGTCACACGAACAATAAATCCTACTGGTCACACGCACAATACATCCTACTGGTCACACACACAATACATCCTACTGGTCACACGAACAATACATCCTACTGGTCACACGAACAATACATCCTACTGGTCACACGCACAATACATCCTACTGGTCACACGAACAATACATCCTACTGGTCACACGAACAATAAATCCTACTGGTCACACGCACAATAAATCCTACTGGTCACACGAACAATACATCCTGCTGGTCACACGCACAATACATCCTGCTGGTCACACGAACAATACATCCTACTGGTCACACGAACAATACATCCTGCTGGTCACACGCACAATACATCCTGCTGGTCACACGCACAATACATCCTACTGGTCACACGAACAATACATCCTACTGGTCACACGAACAATACATCCTACTGGTCACACGAACAATACATCCTACTGGTCACACGCACAATAAATCCTACTGGTCACACGAACAATACATCCTACTGGTCACACGCACAATAAATCCTACTGGTCACACGAACAATACATCCTACTGGTCACACGCACAATAAATCCTACTGGTCACACGCACAATACATCCTACTGGTCACACGAACAATACATCCTACTGGTCACACGCACAATACATCCTACTGGTCACACGAACAATACATCCTACTGGTCACACGCACAATACATCCTACTGGTCACACGAACAATACATCCTACTGGTCACACGCACAATACATCCTACTGGTCACACGAACAATACATCCTACTGGTCACACGCACAATAAATCCTACTGGTCACACGAACAATACATCCTACTGGTCACACGCACAATACATCCTACTGGTCACACGAACAATACATCCTACTGGTCACACGCACAATAAATCCTACTGGTCACACGAACAATACATCCTGCTGGTCACACGCACAATACATCCTACTGGTCACACACACCATAAATCCTACTGGTCACACACGAATTACATCCGACTGGTCACACACACAATACATCCTACTGGTCACACACACAATAAATCCTACTGGTCACACACTCAATACGTCCTGCTGGTCTCACACACACAATACGTCCAATTGGTCACACACACAATAAATCCTACTAGTCACACACACAATACATCCAACTGGTCACACACACAATAAATCCTACTGGTCACACACTCAATACATCCTGCTGGTCTCACACACACAATACATCCTACTGGTCACACACACAATAAATCCTACTAGTCACACAGACAATACATCCTACTGGTCACACACACAATAAATCCTACTGGTCACACACGAATTACATCCTACTGGTCACACACTCAATACATCCTGCTGGTCACACACACAATACATCCGACTGGTCACACACACAATACATCCTACTGGTCACACACACAATAAATCCTACTGGTGACACACGAATTACATCCTACTGGTCACATACAAAATACATCCGACTGGACAAACGCACAATACATCCAACTGGTCACACGCACAATACATCCGACTGGTCACACAAAAAATACATCCTACTGGTCACACAAAAAATACGTCCTACTGGTCACATGCACAATGCATCCTGCTGGTCTCACACACACAATACATCCGACTGGTCACATACACAATGCATCCTACTGGTCACACACTCAATACATCCTACTGGTCACACACAAAATACATCCTACTGGTCACACAAAAAATACATCCTACTGGTCACACACAAAATACGTCCTACTGGTCACATGCACAATACATCCTGCTGGTCTCACACACACAATACATCCGACTGGTCACACACACAATAAATCCGACTGGTCACATGCACAATACATCCTGCTGGTCACACACAAAATACGTCCAACTGGTCACACACACAATGCGTCCTACTGGTCACACGCACAATAAATCCTACTGGTCACACACACAATAAATCCTACTGGTCACACGCACAATACATCTTACTGGTCACATGCACAATACATCCTGCTGGTCTCACACACACAATACATCCTACTGGTCACACACACAATACATCCTACTGGTCACACACACAATACATCCGACTGGTCACATGCACAATACATCCTGTTGGTCACACACAAAATAGATCCAACTGGTCAAATGCACAATAAATCCTACTGGTCACACACACAATAAATCCTATTGGTCACACGCACAATACATCCGACTGGTCACACGCACAATACTCCCTACTGGTCACACACACAATACGTCCGACTGGTCACACGCCCAATAAATCCTACTGGTCACACGCACAATAAATCCTACTGGTCACACGCACAATACGTCCTACTGGTCACACACACAATACATCCTACTGGTCACCCACAATACCTCCGACTGGTCACACACACAATACGTCCCACTGGTCACATGCACAATACATCCTGCTGGTCTGACACACACAATACATCCAACTGGTCACATGCACAATACAACCTGCTGGTCACACACAAAATACGTCCGACTGGTCACACACACAATACATCCTACTGGTCACACACAAAATAAGTCCTACTGGTCACACGCACAATACATCCTACTGGTCACACACACAATACCTCCTACTGGTCACAAGCACAATACATCCTACTGGTCACACACAAAATACATCCTGCTGGTTACACACAAAATACGTCCTACTGGTCATACACACAATACATCCTACTGGTCACACACACAATAAATCCGACTGTTCACACGCACAATACATCCTACTGGTCACACGAACAATACATCCTACTGGTCACACACAACATAAATCCGACTGGTCACACACGAATTACATTCGACTGGTCACACACACAATACATCCTACTGGTCACACACACAATAAATCCTACTGGTCACACACTCAATACATCCTGCTGGTCTCACACACACAATACGTCCTACTAGTCACACACACAATACATCCTACTGGTGAACACACAATAAATCCTACTGGTCACACACAAATTAAATCCTACTGGTCACACACTCAATACATCCTGCTGGTCTCACACACACAATACATCCCACTGGTGAACACACAATAAATCCGACTGGTCACACACGAATTACATCCTACTGGTCACACACTCAATACATCCTGCTGGTCTCACACACACAATACGTCCGACTAGTCACACACACAATACATCCTACTGGTCACACACACAATACATCCTACTGGTCACACAAAAAATTCATCCTACTGGTCACACAAAAAATACATCCTACTGGTCACACACACAATACGTCCTACTGGTCACATGCACAATGCATCCTGCTGGTCTCACACACACAATACATCCTACTGGTCACACACACAAGACATCCAACTGGTCACATGCACAATACATCCTGCTGGTCACACACAAAATACGTCCAACTGGTCACACACACAATGCGTCTTACTGGTTACACACACAATACGTCCAACTGGTCACACGCACAATTAATCCTACTGGTCCCACGCACAATAAATCCTAGCGGTCACACGCACAATAAATCCTACTGGTCACACACACAATACGTCCTACTGGTCACACGCCGAATAAATCCTACTGGTCACACACACAATAAATCCTATTGGTCACACGCACAATACATCCTACTGGTCACACGCCCAATAAATCCTACTGGTCACACGCACAATAAATCCTACTGGTCACACGCACAATACGTCCTACTGGTCACACACACAATACATCCTACTGGACACCCACATTACCTCCTACTGGTCACACACACAATACATCCAACTGGTCACACACACAATAAATCCTACTGGTCACACACACACAATACATCCTACTGGTCACACACAAAATAAGTCCTACTGGTCACACGCACAATACATCCGACTGGTCACACACACAATACATCCGACTGGTCACAAGCACAATACATCCTACTGGTCACACACAAAATACATCCTGCTGGTCACACACAAAATACGTCCTACTGGTCATACACACAATACATCCTACTGGTCACACACAAAGTAAGTCCTACTGGTCACACGCACAATACATCCGACTGGTCACACACACAATACATCCTACTGGTCACACACGAAATACATCCGACTGGTCACACACACAGTACATCCTACTGGTCACAAGCACAATACATCCTACTGGTCACACACAAAATACATCCTGCTGGTCACACACAAAATACGTCCGACTGGTCACACACACAATACATCCTACTGGTCACACACAAAATAAGTCCTACTGTTCACACGCACAATACATCCTACTGGTCGCACACACAATACCTCGTACTGGTCAGACACGAAATACTTCCTACTGGTCACACACAAAATACATCCTACTGGTCACACGCACATTACATCCTACTGGTCACACACACAATACGTCCTACTGGTCACATGCACAATAAATTCTGCTGGTCACAAGCACAATAAATCCGACTGGTCATACGCACAATACGCCCTCCTGGTCAAACACACAATATGTCCTGCTGGTCACACGTACAATAAATCCTACTGGTCACACGCACAATAAATCCTACTGGTCACACGCACAATACGTCCTACTGGTCACACACACAATACGTCCTACTGGTCACACACACACAATACCTCCTACTGGTCACACACACAATAAATCCTACTGGTCACACGCACAATACGTCCTACTGGTCACACACACATAATACCTCCTACTGGTCACACACACAATACCTCCTACTGGTCACACACACAATACCTCCTACTGGTCACACGCACAATACGTCCTACTGGTCTCACACACACAATACATCCTACTGGACACCCACAATACCTCCTACTGGTCACACACACAATACGTCCTACTGGTCACATGCACAATACATCCTGCTGGTCACACACAAAATACGTCCAACTGGTCACACACACAATACATCCTACTGGTCACACACAAAATAAGTCCGACTGGTCACACGCACAATACATCCTACTGGTCACACACACAATACATCCTACTGGTCACAAGCACAATACATCCTACTGGTCACACACAAAATACATCCTGCTGGTCACACACAAAATACGTCCTACTGGTCATACACACAATACATCCTACTGGTCAAACACAAAATAAGTCCTACTGGTCACACGCACAATACATCCTACTGGTCACACACACAATACATCCTACTGGTCACACACGAAATACATCCGACTGGTCACACACACAGTATATCCTACTGGTCACAAGCACAATACATCCTACTGGTCACACACAAAATACATCCTGCTGGTCACACACAAAATACGTCCGACTGGTCACACACACAATACATCCTACTGGTCACACACAAAATAAGTCCTACTGATCACACGCACAATACATCCTACTGGTCGCACACACAATACCTCGTACTGGTCACACACGAAATACATCCGACTGGTCGCACACGAAATACATCCTACTGGTCACACGCACATTACATCCTACTGGTCACACACACAATACGTCCGACTGATCACACGCACAATAAATCCTACGGGTCACATGCACAATAAATCCTGCTGGTCACACGCACAATACGCCCTACTGGTCAAACACAGAATATGTACTGCTGGTCACACGTACAATAAATCCGACTGGTCACACGCACAATAAATCCGACTGGTCACACGCACAATACGTCCTACTGGTTTCATGTACAATACGTCCTACTGGTTACACACACACAATACCTTCTACTGGTCAAACGCACAATAAATCCTACTGGTCACACGCACAATATGTCCTGCTGGTCACACGCATAATAAATCCGACTGGTCACAAACACAATACCTCCTACTGGTCACACACACAATACGTCCTACTGGTCACACGCACAATAAATCCTACTGGTCACACGCAAAATAAATCCGACTGGTCACACGCACAATACATCCTACTGGTCACACGCACAATACGTCCTACTGGTCACACGCACAATACGTCCTACTGGTCACACGCACAATACGCCCTCCTGGTCAAACACAATATGTCCTGCTGGTCACACGTACAATAAATCCTACTGGTCACACGCACAATAAATCCTACTGGTCACACTCACAATACGTCCTACTGGTCACACACACAATACGTCCTACTGGTCACACACACACAATACCTCCTACTGGTCACACACACAATAAATCCTACTGGTCACACGCACAATACGTCCTACTGGTCACACACACACAATACCTCCTACTGGTCACACACACAATACCTCCTACTGGTCACACACACAATACCTCCTACTGGTCACACGCACAATACGTCCTACTGGTCACACACACAATACATCCTACTGGACACCCACAATACCTCCTACTGGTCACACACACAATACGTCCGACTGGTCACATGCACAATACATCCTGCTGGTCACACACAAAATACGTCCAACTGGTCACACACACAATACATCCTACTGGTCACACACAAATTAAGTCCTACTGGTCACACGCACAATACCTCGTACTGGTCACACACGAAATACATCCTACTGGTCGCACACGAAATACATCCTACTGGTCACACGCACATTACATCCTACTGGTCACACACACAATACGTCCGACTGATCACACGCACAATAAATCCTACGGGTCACACGCACAATAAATCCTGCTGGTCACACGCACAATACGCCCTACTGGTCAAACACAGAATATGTACTGCTGGTCACACGTACAATAAATCCTACTGGTCACACGCACAATAAATCCTACTGGTCACACGCACAATACGTCCTACTGGTTTCATGTACAATACGTCCTACTGGTTACACACACACAATACCTTCTACTGGTCACACGCACAATACGTCCTACTGGTCACACGCACAATAAATCCTACTGGTCACACGCACAATATGTCCTGCTCGTCACACGCATAATAAATCCGACTGGTCACAAACACAATACCTCCTACTGGTCACACACACAATACGTCCTACTGGTCACACGCACAGTAAATCCTACTGGTCACACGCAAAATAAATCCGACTGGTCACACGCACAATACATCCTACTGGTCACACGCACAATACGTCCTACTGGTCACACGCACAATATGTCCTACTGCTCACACGCACAATACGCCCTCCTGGTCAAACACAATATGTCCTGCTGGTCACACGTACAATAAATCCTACTGGTCACACGCACAATAAATCCTACTGGTCACACTCACAATACGTCCTACTGGTCACACACACAATACGTCCTACTGGTCACACACACACAATACCTCCTACTGGTCACACACACAATAAATCCTACTGGTCACACGCACAATACGTCCTACTGGTCACACACACACAATACCTCCTACTCGTCACACACACAATACCTCCTACTGGTCACACACACAATACCTCCTACTGGTCACACGCACAATACGTCCTACTGGTCACACACACAATACATCCTACTGGACACCCACAATACCTCCTACTGGTCACACACACAATACGTCCTACTGGTCACATGCACAATACATCCTGCTGGTCACACACAAAATACGTCCAACTGGTCACACACACAATACATCCTACTGGTCACACACAAATTAAGTCCTACTGGTCACACGCACAATACATCCTACTGGTCACACACACAATACATCCTACTGGTCACAAGCACAATACATCCCACTGGTCACACACAAAATACATCCTGCTGGTCACACACAAAATACGTCCTACTGGTCATACACACAATACATCCTACTGGTCAAACACAAAATAAGTCCTACTGGTCACACGCACAATACATCCTACTGGTCACACACACAATACATCCTACTGGTCACACACGAAATACATTCGACTGGTCACACACACAGTATATCCTACTGGTCACAAGCACAATACATCCTACTGGTCACACACAAAATACATCCTGCTGGTCACACACAAAATACGTCCGACTGGTCAAACACACAATACATCCTACTGGTCACACACAAAATAAGTCCTACTGATCACACGCACAATACATCCTACTGGTCGCACACACAATACCTCGTACTGGTCACACACGAAATACATCCTACTGGTCGCACACGAAATACATCCTATTGGTCACACGCACATTACATCCTACTGGTCACACACACAATACGTCCGACTGATCACACGCACAATAAATCCTACGGGTCACACGCACAATAAATCCTGCTGGTCACATGCACAATACGCCCTACTGGTCAAACACAGAATATGTACTGCTGGTCACACGTACAATAAATCCGACTGGTCACACGCACAATAAATCCTACTGGTCACATGCACAATACGTCCTACTGGTTTCATGTACAATACGTCCTACTGGTTACACACACACAATACCTTCTACTGGTGACACGCACAATACGTCCTACTGGTCACACGCACAATAAATCCTACTGGTCACACGCACAATATGTCCTGCTGGTCACACGCATAATAAATCCGACTGGTCACAAACACAATACCTCCTACTGGTCACACACACAATACGTCCTACTGGTCACACGCACAATAAATCCTACTGGTCACATGCACAATATGTCCTGCTGGTCACACGCATAATAAATCCGACTGGTCACAAACACAATACCTCCTACTGGTCACACACACAATACGTCCTACCGGTCACACGCACAATAAATCCTACTGGTCACACGCACAATACATCCTACTGGTCACACGCACAATACGTCCTACTGGTCACACGCACAATATGTCCTACTGCTCACACGCACAATAAATCCTGCTGGTTACATGCACAATAAATCCTACTGGTCACACGCACAATACGTCCTACTGGTCACACGCACAATACGTCCTACTGGTCACACGCACAATATGTCCTACTGCTCACACACAAATTAAGTCCTACTGGTCACACGCACAATACCTCGTACTGGTCACACACGAAATACATCCTACTGGTCGCACACGAAATACATCCTACTGGTCACACGCACATTACATCCTACTGGTCACACACACAATACGTCCGACTGATCACACGCACAATAAATCCTACGGGTCACACGCACAATAAATCCTGCTGGTCACACGCACAATACGCCCTACTGGTCAAACACAGAATATGTACTGCTGGTCACACGTACAATAAATCCTACTGGTCACACGCACAATAAATCCTACTGGTCACACGCACAATACGTCCTACTGGTTTCATGTACAATACGTCCTACTGGTTACACACACACAATACCTTCTACTGGTCACACGCACAATACGTCCTACTGGTCACACGCACAATAAATCCTACTGGTCACACGCACAATATGTCCTGCTCGTCACACGCATAATAAATCCGACTGGTCACAAACACAATACCTCCTACTGGTCACACACACAATACGTCCTACTGGTCACACGCACAGTAAATCCTACTGGTCACACGCAAAATAAATCCGACTGGTCACACGCACAATACATCCTACTGGTCACACGCACAATACGTCCTACTGGTCACACGCACAATATGTCCTACTGCTCACACGCACAATACGCCCTCCTGGTCAAACACAATATGTCCTGCTGGTCACACGTACAATAAATCCTACTGGTCACACGCACAATAAATCCTACTGGTCACACTCACAATACGTCCTACTGGTCACACACACAATACGTCCTACTGGTCACACACACACAATACCTCCTACTGGTCACACACACAATAAATCCTACTGGTCACACGCACAATACGTCCTACTGGTCACACACACACAATACCTCCTACTCGTCACACACACAATACCTCCTACTGGTCACACACACAATACCTCCTACTGGTCACACGCACAATACGTCCTACTGGTCACACACACAATACATCCTACTGGACACCCACCATACCTCCTACTGGTCACACACACAATACGTCCTACTGGTCACATGCACAATACATCCTGCTGGTCACACACAAAATACGTCCAACTGGTCACACACACAATACATCCTACAGGTCACACACAAATTAAGTCCTACTGGTCACACGCACAATACATCCTACTGGTCACACACACAATACATCCTACTGGTCACAAGCACAATACATCCTACTGGTCACACACAAAATACATCCTGCTGGTCACACACAAAATACGTCCGACTGGTCATACACACAATACATCCTACTGGTCAAACACAAAATAAGTCCTACTGGTCACACGCACAATACATCCTACTGGTCACACACACAATACATCCTACTGGTCACACACGAAATACATTCGACTGGTCACACACACAGTATATCCTACTGGTCACAAGCACAATACATCCTACTGGTCACACACAAAATACATCCTGCTGGTCACACACAAAATACGTCCGACTGGTCAAACACACAATACATCCTACTGGTCACACACAAAATAAGTCCTACTGATCACACGCACAATACATCCTACTGGTCGCACACACAATACCTCGTACTGGTCACACACGAAATACATCCTACTGGTCGCACACGAAATACATCCTATTGGTCACACGCACATTACATCCTACTGGTCACACACACAATACGTCCGACTGATCACACGCACAATAAATCCTACGGGTCACACGCACAATAAATCCTGCTGGTCACATGCACAATACGCCCTACTGGTCAAACACAGAATATGTACTGCTGGTCACACGTACAATAAATCCTACTGGTCACACGCACAATAAATCCTACTGGTCACATGCACAATACGTCCGACTGGTTTCATGTACAATACGTCCTACTGGTTACACACACAAAATACCTTCTACTGGTCACACGCACAATACGTCCTACTGGTCACACGCACAATAAATCCTACTGGTCACACGCACAATATGTCCTGCTGGTCACACGCATAATAAATCCGACTGGTCACAAACACAATACCTCCTACTGGTCACACACACAATACGTCCTACTGGTCACACGCACAATAAATCCTACTGGTCACACGCACAATATGTCCTGCTGGTCACACGCATAATAAATCCGACTGGTCACAAACACAATACCTCCTACTGGTCACACACACAATACGTCCTACCGGTCACACGCACAATAAATCCTACTGGTCACACGCACAATACATCCTACTGGTCACACGCACAATACGTCCTACTGGTCACACGCACAATATGTCCTACTGCTCACACGCACAATAAATCCTGCTGGTTACATGCACAATAAATCCTACTGGTCACACGCACAATACGTCCTACTGGTCACACGCACAATACGTCCTACTGGTCACACGCACAATATGTCCTACTGCTCACACGCACAATAAATCCTGCTGGTTACATGCACAATACATCCTACTGGTCACACGCACAATAAATCCTAGCGGTCACACGCACAATAAATCCTACTGGTCACACGCACAATCAATCCTAGCGGTCACACGCACAATAAATCCTGCTGGTTACATGCACAATACATCCTGCAGGTCACACACAAAATACGTCCAACTGGTCACACACACAATACGTCCTACTGGTCACACGCACAATACGTCCTACTGGTCACACGCACAATAAATCCTACTGGTCACAGGCACAATACGCCCAACTGGTCACACACACAATACGTCCCACTTGTCACACGCACTATAAATCCTACTGTTCACACGCACAAGGCATCCTACTGGTCACACGCACAATACGTCCTACTGGTCACAAGCACAATACATCCTACTGGTCACACACAAAATACGTCCCACTGGTCACACACAAAATACGTCCTACTGGTCATACACACAATACATCCTACTGGTCACACACACAATACATCCGACTGGTCACACACACAGTACATTTGTAAACAATTTTACAACACCAAGTTATAGACCTGCAATTTTATTTTAAATTCACAAGCTTTCGGAGGCTTCCTCCTTCGTCAGGTGAACGATGTGAAAATGAAATCCTCGAAATGAAATCGCATTTATAATTCACAGAACAATGCTTGGTGAGTACAGACAGTTTTTTCAACTGCCCGTTGCCAAGGCAATCAGTGTGCAGACAGACAGGTGTTACCTGCCAGGTCTCACAGAATATACATATCACCAAAAAAAAACAACAAACAAAAAAAAACACACACACACAATACCTTCCACTGGTCACACGCACAATACGTCCTACTGGTCACACGCACAATAAATCCTACTGGTCACAGGCACAGTACGCCCTACTGGTCACACACACAATACGTCCTACTGGTCACACGCCCAATAAATCCTACTGGTCACACGCACAATACGTCCGACTGGTCACACACACAATACATCCTACTGGACACCCACAATACCTCCTACTGGTCACACACAGAATACGTCCTACTGGTCACATGCACAATACATCCTGCTGGTCTGACACACACAATACATGCAACTGGTCACATGCACAATACATCCTGCTGGTCACACACAAAATACGTCCGACTGGTCACACACACAATACATCCTACTGGTCACAGACAAAATAAGTCCTACTGCTCACACGCACAATACATCCTACTGGTCACAAGCACAATACATCCAACTGGTCACACACAAAATACATCCTGCTGGTCACACACAAAATACGTCCTACTGGTCATACACACAATACATCCGACTGGTCACACACACAATAAATCCGACTGGTCACACGCACAATAAATCCTACTGGTCACACGAACAATACATTCTACTGGTCACACGCACAATAATCCAACTGGTCACACGCACAATTCATCCTACTGGTCAGACACAAAATACATCCTACTGGTCACACACACCATAAATCCTACTGGTCACACACGAATTACATCCGACTGGTCACACACACAATACATCCTACTGGTCACACACACAATAAATCCTACTGGTCACACACTCAATACATCCTGCTGGTCTCACACACACAATACATCCTACTGGTCACACACACAATACATCCTACTGGTCACACACACAATAAATCCTACTGGTCACACACTCAATACATCCTGCTGGTCTCACACACACAATACATCCGACTGGTCACACACACAATAAATCCTACTGGTCACATACGAATTACATCCTACTGGTCACACACTCAATACATCCTGCTGGTCTCACACACAATCAATCCGACTGGTGACACACGAATTACATCCTACTGGTCACACACACAATACATCCTACTGGTCACATACAAAATACATCCTACTGGACAAACGCACAATACATCCGACTGGTCACACGCACAATACATCCTCCTGGTCACACAAAAATACATCGTACTGGTCACACATAAAATACATCCTACTGGTCACACACACAATACATCCGACTGGTCACATGCACAATGCATCCTGCTGGTCTCACACACACAACACATCCTACTGGTCACATACAAAATACATCCTACTGGTCACACACTCAATACATCCTACTGGTCACACACAAAATACGTCCTACTGGTCACATGCACAATACATCCTGCTGGTCTCACACACACAATACATCCTACTGGTCACACACACAATACATCCGACTGGTCACATGCACAATACATCCTGCTGGTCACACACAAAATATGTCCAACTGGTCACACACACAATGCGTCTTACTGGTTACACACACAATACGTCCGACTGGTCACATGCACAATTAATCCTACTGGTCCCACGCACAATAAATCCTACTGGTCACACGCACAATAAATCCCAGCGGTCACACGCACAATAAATTCTACTGGTCACACACACAATAAATCCTACTGATCACACGCACAATACGTCCTACTGGTTACACACACACAATACCTTCTACTGGTCACACGCACAATACGTCCTACTGGTCACACGCACAATAAATCCTACTGGTCACACGCACAATATGTCCTGCTGGTCACACGCATAATAAATCCGACTGGTCACAAACACAATACCTCCTACTGGTCACACACACAATACGTCCAACTGGTCACACACACAATACATCCTACAGGTCACACACAAATTAAGTCCTACTGGTCACACGCACAATACATCCTACTGGTCACACACACAATACATCCTACTGGTCACAAGCACAATACATCCTACTGGTCACACACAAAATACATCCTGCTGGTCACACACAAAATACGTCCGACTGGTCATACACACAATACATCCTACTGGTCAAACACAAAATAAGTCCTACTGGTCACACGCACAATACATCCTACTGGTCACACACACAATACATCCTACTGGTCACACACGAAATACATTCGACTGGTCACACACACAGTATATCCTACTGGTCACAAGCACAATACATCCTACTGGTCACACACAAAATACATCCTGCTGGTCACACACAAAATACGTCCGACTGGTCAAACACACAATACATCCTACTGGTCACACACAAAATAAGTCCTACTGATCACACGCACAATACATCCTACTGGTCGCACACACAATACCTCGTACTGGTCACACACGAAATACATCCTACTGGTCGCACACGAAATACATCCTATTGGTCACACGCACATTACATCCTACTGGTCACACACACAATACGTCCGACTGATCACACGCACAATAAATCCTACGGGTCACACGCACAATAAATCCTGCTGGTCACATGCACAATACGCCCTACTGGTCAAACACAGAATATGTACTGCTGGTCACACGTACAATAAATCCTACTGGTCACACGCACAATAAATCCTACTGGTCACATGCACAATACGTCCGACTGGTTTCATGTACAATACGTCCTACTGGTTACACACACAAAATACCTTCTACTGGTCACACGCACAATACGTCCTACTGGTCACACGCACAATAAATCCTACTGGTCACACGCACAATATGTCCTGCTGGTCACACGCATAATAAATCCGACTGGTCACAAACACAATACCTCCTACTGGTCACACACACAATACGTCCTACTGGTCACACGCACAATAAATCCTACTGGTCACACGCACAATATGTCCTGCTGGTCACACGCATAATAAATCCGACTGGTCACAAACACAATACCTCCTACTGGTCACACACACAATACGTCCTACCGGTCACACGCACAATAAATCCTACTGGTCACACGCACAATACATCCTACTGGTCACACGCACAATACGTCCTACTGGTCACACGCACAATATGTCCTACTGCTCACACGCACAATAAATCCTGCTGGTTACATGCACAATAAATCCTACTGGTCACACGCACAATACGTCCTACTGGTCACACACACAATACGTCCTACTGGTCACACGCACAATATGTCCTACTGCTCACACGCACAATAAATCCTGCTGGTTACATGCACAATACATCCTACTGGTCACACGCACAATAAATCCTAGCGGTCACACGCACAATAAATCCTACTGGTCACACGCACAATCAATCCTAGCGGTCACACGCACAATAAATCCTGCTGGTTACATGCACAATACATCCTGCAGGTCACACACAAAATACGTCCAACTGGTCACACACACAATACGTCCTACTGGTCACACGCACAATACGTCCTACTGGTCACACGCACAATAAATCCTACTGGTCACAGGCACAATACGCCCAACTGGTCACACACACAATACGTCCCACTTGTCACACGCACTATAAATCCTACTGTTCACACGCACAAGGCATCCTACTGGTCACACGCACAATACGTCCTACTGGTCACAAGCACAATACATCCTACTGGTCACACACAAAATACGTCCCACTGGTCACACACAAAATACGTCCTACTGGTCATACACACAATACATCCTACTGGTCACACACACAATACATCCGACTGGTCACACACACAGTACATTTGTAAACAATTTTACAACACCAAGTTATAGACCTGCAATTTTATTTTAAATTCACAAGCTTTCGGAGGCTTCCTCCTTCGTCAGGTGAACGATGTGAAAATGAAATCCTCGAAATGAAATCGCATTTATAATTCACAGAACAATGCTTGGTGAGTACAGACAGTTTTTTCAACTGCCCGTTGCCAAGGCAATCAGTGTGCAGACAGACAGGTGTTACCTGCCAGGTCTCACAGAATATACATATCACCAAAAAAAAACAACAAACAAAAAAAAACACACACACACAATACCTTCCACTGGTCACACGCACAATACGTCCTACTGGTCACACGCACAATAAATCCTACTGGTCACAGGCACAGTACGCCCTACTGGTCACACACACAATACGTCCTACTGGTCACACGCCCAATAAATCCTACTGGTCACACGCACAATACGTCCGACTGGTCACACACACAATACATCCTACTGGACACCCACAATACCTCCTACTGGTCACACACAGAATACGTCCTACTGGTCACATGCACAATACATCCTGCTGGTCTGACACACACAATACATGCAACTGGTCACATGCACAATACATCCTGCTGGTCACACACAAAATACGTCCGACTGGTCACACACACAATACATCCTACTGGTCACAGACAAAATAAGTCCTACTGCTCACACGCACAATACATCCTACTGGTCACAAGCACAATACATCCAACTGGTCACACACAAAATACATCCTGCTGGTCACACACAAAATACGTCCTACTGGTCATACACACAATACATCCGACTGGTCACACACACAATAAATCCGACTGGTCACACGCACAATAAATCCTACTGGTCACACGAACAATACATTCTACTGGTCACACGCACAATAATCCAACTGGTCACACGCACAATTCATCCTACTGGTCAGACACAAAATACATCCTACTGGTCACACACACCATAAATCCTACTGGTCACACACGAATTACATCCGACTGGTCACACACACAATACATCCTACTGGTCACACACACAATAAATCCTACTGGTCACACACTCAATACATCCTGCTGGTCTCACACACACAATACATCCTACTGGTCACACACACAATACATCCTACTGGTCACACACACAATAAATCCTACTGGTCACACACTCAATACATCCTGCTGGTCTCACACACACAATACATCCGACTGGTCACACACACAATAAATCCTACTGGTCACATACGAATTACATCCTACTGGTCACACACTCAATACATCCTGCTGGTCTCACACACAATCAATCCGACTGGTGACACACGAATTACATCCTACTGGTCACACACACAATACATCCTACTGGTCACATACAAAATACATCCTACTGGACAAACGCACAATACATCCGACTGGTCACACGCACAATACATCCTCCTGGTCACACAAAAATACATCGTACTGGTCACACATAAAATACATCCTACTGGTCACACACACAATACATCCGACTGGTCACATGCACAATGCATCCTGCTGGTCTCACACACACAACACATCCTACTGGTCACATACAAAATACATCCTACTGGTCACACACTCAATACATCCTACTGGTCACACACAAAATACGTCCTACTGGTCACATGCACAATACATCCTGCTGGTCTCACACACACAATACATCCTACTGGTCACACACACAATACATCCGACTGGTCACATGCACAATACATCCTGCTGGTCACACACAAAATATGTCCAACTGGTCACACACACAATGCGTCTTACTGGTTACACACACAATACGTCCGACTGGTCACATGCACAATTAATCCTACTGGTCCCACGCACAATAAATCCTACTGGTCACACGCACAATAAATCCCAGCGGTCACACGCACAATAAATTCTACTGGTCACACACACAATAAATCCTACTGATCACACGCACAATACGTCCTACTGGTTACACACACACAATACCTTCTACTGGTCACACGCACAATACGTCCTACTGGTCACACGCACAATAAATCCTACTGGTCACACGCACAATATGTCCTGCTGGTCACACGCATAATAAATCCGACTGGTCACAAACACAATACCTCCTACTGGTCACACACACAATACGTCCTACTGGTCACACGCACAGTAAATCCTACTGGTCACACGCAAAATAAATCCGACTGGTCACACGCACAATACATCCTACTGGTCACACGCACAATACGTCCTACTGGTCACACGCACAATATGTCCTACTGCTCACACGCACAATACGCTCTCCTGGTCAAACACAATATGTCCTGCTGGTCACACGTACAATAAATCCTACTGGTCACACGCACAATAAATCCTACTGGTCACACTCACAATACGTCCTACTGGTCACACACACAATACGTCCTACTGGTCACACACACACAATACCTCCTACTGGTCACACACACAATAAATCCTACTGGTCACACGCACAATACGTCCTGCTGGTCACACACACACAATACCTCCTACTCGTCACACACACAATACCTCCTACTGGTCACACACACAATACCTCCTACTGGTCACACGCACAATACGTCCTACTGGTCACACACACAATACATCCTACTGGACACCCACAATACCTCCTACTGGTCACACACACAATACGTCCTACTGGTCACATGCACAATACATCCTGCTGGTCACACACAAAATACGTCCAACTGGTCACACACACAATACATCCTACTGGTCACACACAAATTAAGTCCTACTGGTCACACGCACAATACATCCTACTGGTCACACACACAATACATCCTACTGGTCACAAGCACAATACATCCTACTGGTCACACACAAAATACATCCTGCTGGTCACACACAAAATACGTCCTACTGGTCATACACACAATACATCCTACTGGTCAAACACAAAATAAGTCCTACTGGTCACACGCACAATACATCCTACTGGTCACACACACAATACATCCTACTGGTCACACACGAAATACATTCGACTGGTCACACACACAGTATATCCTACTGGTCACAAGCACAATACATCCTACTGGTCACACACAAAATACATCCTGCTGGTCACACACAAAATACGTCCGACTGGTCAAACACACAATACATCCTACTGGTCACACACAAAATAAGTCCTACTGATCACACGCACAATACATCCTACTGGTCGCACACACAATACCTCGTACTGGTCACACACGAAATACATCCTACTGGTCGCACACGAAATACATCCTATTGGTCACACGCACATTACATCCTACTGGTCACACACACAATACGTCCGACTGATCACACGCACAATAAATCCTACGGGTCACACGCACAATAAATCCTGCTGGTCACACGCACAATACGCCCTACTGGTCAAACACAGAATATGTACTGCTGGTCACACGTACAATAAATCCTACTGGTCACACGCACAATAAATCCTACTGGTCACATGCACAATACGTCCTACTGGTTTCATGTACAATACGTCCTACTGGTTACACACACACAATACCTTCTACTGGTCACACGCACAATACGTCCTACTGGTCACACGCACAATAAATCCTACTGGTCACACGCACAATATGTCCTGCTGGTCACACGCATAATAAATCCGACTGGTCACAAACACAATACCTCCTACTGGTCACACACACAATACGTCCTACCGGTCACACGCACAATAAATCCTACTGGTCACACGCACAATACATCCTACTGGTCACACGCACAATACGTCCTACTGGTCACACGCACAATATGTCCTACTGCTCACACGCACAATAAATCCTGCTGGTTACATGCACAATAAATCCTACTGGTCACACGCACAATACGTCCTACTGGTCACACGCACAATACGTCCTACTGGTCACACGCACAATATGTCCTACTGCTCACACGCACAATAAATCCTGCTGGTTACATGCACAATACATCCTACTGGTCACACGCACAATCAATCCTAGCGGTCACACGCACAATAAATCCTGCTGGTTACATGCACAATACATCCTGCAGGTCACACACAAAATACGTCCAACTGGTCACACACACAATACGTCCTACTGGTCACACGCACAATACGTCCTACTGGTCACACGCACAATAAATCCTACTGGTCACAGGCACAATACGCCCAACTGGTCACACACACAATACGTCCCACTTGTCACACGCACTATAAATCCTACTGTTCACACGCACAAGGCATCCTACTGGTCACACGCACAATACGTCCTACTGGTCACAAGCACAATACATCCTACTGGTCACACACAAAATACGTCCTACTGGTCACACACAAAATACGTCCTACTGGTCATACACACAATACATCCGACTGGTCACACACACAATACATCCTGCTGGTCACACACGAAATACATCCGACTGGTCACACACACAGTACATTTGTAAACAATTTTACAACACCAAGTTAGAGACCTGCAATTTTATTTTAAATTCACAAGCTTTCGGAGGCTTCCTCCTTCGTCAGGTGAACGATGTGAAAATGAAATCCTCGAAATGAAATCGCATTTATAATTCACAGAACAATGCTTGGTGAGTACAGACAGTTTTTTCAACTGCCCGTTGCCAAGGCAATCAGTGTGCAGACAGACAGGTGTTACCTGCCAGGTCTCACAGAATATACAAATCACCAAAAAAAAACAACAAACAAAAAAAAACACACACACACAATACCTTCCACTGGTCACACGCACAATACGTCCTACTGGTCACACGCACAATAAATCCTACTGGTCACAGGCACAGTACGCCCTACTGGTCACACACACAATACGTCCTACTGGTCACACGCCCAATAAATCCTACTGGTCACACGCACAATACGTCCGACTGGACACACGCACAATACGCCCTACTGGTCACACACACAATACGTCCTACTGGTCACACGCCCAATAAATCCTACTGGTCACACACACAATACATCCTACTGGACACCCACAATACCTCCTACTGGTCACACACAGAATACGTCCTGCTGGTCACATGCACAATACATCCTGCTGGTCTGACACACACAATACATCCAACTGGTCACATGCACAATACATCCTGCTGGTCACACACAAAATACGTCCGACTGGTCACACACACAATACATCCTACTGGTCACAGACAAAATACATCCTGCTGGTCACACACAAAATACGTCCTACTGGTCATACACACAATACATCCGACTGGTCACACACACAATAAATCCGACTGGTCACACGCACAATAAATCCTACTGGTCACACGAACAATACATTCTACTGGTCACACGCACAATAATCAAACTGGTCACACGCACAATACATCCTACTGGTCATACACACAATACATCCGACTGGTCACACACACAATAAATCCGACTGGTCACACGCACAATAAATCCTACTGGTCACACGCACAATAATCCAACTGGTCACACGCACAATACATTCTACTGGTCACACGCACAATAATCCAACTGGTCACACACAAAATACATCCGACTGGTCACACACACAATACATCCTACTGGTCACACACACAATAAATCCTACTGGTCACACACTCAATACATCCTGCTGGTCTCACACACACAATACGTCCTACTGGTCACACACACAATACATCCTACTGGTGAACACACAATACATCCGACTGGTCACACACACAATAAATCCTACTGGTCACACACTCAATACATCCTGCTGGTCTCACACACACAATACATCCTACTGGTCTCACACACACAATACGTCCTACTAGTCACACACACAATACATCCTACTGGTCTCACACACAATACATCCGACTGGTCACACACACAATACATCCTACTGGTCTCACACACAATACATCCGACTGGTCACACACACAATAAATCCTACTGGTCACATACGAATTACATCCTACTGGTCACACACTCAATACATCCTGCTGGTCTCACACACACAATACGTCCTACTAGTCACACACACAATACATCCTACTGGTCACACACACAATACATCCGACTGGTCACACACACAATCAATCCGACTGGTGACACACGAATTACATCCTACTGGTCACACACACAATACATCCTACTGGTCACATACAAAATACATCGTACTGGTCACACATAAAATACATCCTACTGGTCACACACACAATACATCCGACTGGTCACATGCACAATGCATCCTGCTGGTCTCACACACACAATACATCCTACTGGTCACATACAAAATACATCCGACTGGTCACACACTCAATACATCCTACTGGTCACACACAAAATACGTCCTACTGGTCACATGCACAATACATCCTGCTGGTCTCACACACACAATACATCCTACTGGTCACACACACAATACATCCGACTGGTCACATGCACAATACATCCTGCTGGTCACACACAAAATATGTCCAACTGGTCACACACACAATGCGTCTTACTGGTTACACACACAATACGTCCGACTGGTCACATGCACAATTAATCCTACTGGTCCCACGCACAATAAATCCTACTGGTCACACGCACAATAAATCCCAGCGGTCACACGCACAATAAATCCTACTGGTCACACACACAATAAATCCTACTGATCACACGCACAATACATCCTGCTGGTCTCACACACACAATACATCCGACTGATTCCTTCACCTGTGGGAAGTGTGTCCAGCTGCAGCTATTGTTTGACCGCTTGACGGCTCTGGAGCTGCGGATGGACTCACTTTGGAGCATCCGCGATGCTGAGAAAGTCGTGGATAGCACGTTCAGTGAGTTGGTCACACCGCAGATAAAAATTACTGAGGGAGATAGTGAATGGGTGACCAACAGACAGAGGAAGAGTAGGAAGGCAGTGCAGGGGTCCCCTGCGGTCATCTCCCTCCAAAACAGGTATACCGTTTTGGATACTGTTGGCGGAGATGGCTCACCAGGGGAAGGTGGCAGTGGCCAGGTTCATGGCACCGTGGCTGGCTCTGCTGCACAGGAGGGCAGGAAAAAGAGTGGCAGAGCTATAGTGATAGGGGACTCGATTGTAAGGGGAATAGACAGGCGTTTCTGCGGATGCAACCGAGACTCCAGGATGGTATGTTGCCTCCCTGGTGCAAGGGTCAAGGATGTCTCGGAGCGGCTGCAGGACATTCTGGAGGGGGAGGGTGAACAGCCAGTTGTCGTGGTGCATATAGGCACCAACGATATAGGTAAAAAACAGGATGAGGTCCTACAAGCTGAATTTAGGGAGTTAGGAGTTAAACTAAAGAGTAGGACCTCAAAGGTAGTAATCTCAGGATTGCTACCAGTGCCACGGGTTAGTCAGAGTAGGAATGACAGGATAGCTAAGATGAATACGTGGCTTGAGAGATGGTGCAAGCTGGAGGGATTCAAATTCCTGGGCCATTGGAACCGGTTCTGGGGGAGGTGGGACCAGTACAAATTGGACGGTCTGCATCTGGGCAGGACTGGAACCAATGTCCTAGGGGGAGTGTTTGCCAGTGCTGTTGGGGAGGGTTTAAACTAATGTGGCAGGGGGATGGGAACCGATGCAGGAAGTCAGTGGGAAATAAAGTGGTGACAGAAACAAAAGGCAGTAAGGGAGAGTGTACAGAACATGACCGGACAGATGGTCTGAGAAAGCAGGGCAAAGACCAAGGGAAGTCTAGATTAAACTGCATTTATTTCAATGCAAGAAGTCTGATGGGCAAGGCAGATGAACTCAGGGCATGGATGGGTACATGGGACTGGGATGTTATAGCTATTACTGAAACATGGCTAAGGGAGGGGCAGGACTGGCAGCTCAATGTTCCAGGGTACAGATGCTATAGGAAAGATAGAGCAGGAGGTAAGAGAGGAGGGGGAGTTGCGTTCTTGATTAGGGAGAACATCACGGCAGTAGTGAGAGGGGATATATCCGAGGGTTCGCCCACTGAGTCCATATGGGTAGAACTGAAAAATAAGAAGGGAGAGATCACTTTGATAGGATTGTACTACAGACCCCCAAATAGTCAACGGGAAATTGAGGAGCAAATATGTAAGGAGATTACAGACAGCTGCAAGAAAAATAGGGTGGTAATAGTAGGGGACTTTAACTTTCCCAACATTGACTGGGACAGCCATAGCATTAGGGGCTTGGATGGAGAGAAATTTGTTGAGTGTATTCAGGAGGAATTTCTCATTCAGTATGTGGATGGCCCGACTAGAGAGGGGGCAAAACTTGACCTCCTCTTGGGAAATAAGGAAGGGCAGGTGACAGAAGTGTTAGTGAGGGATCACTTTGGGACCAGTGATCATAATTCCATTAGTTTTAAGATAGCTATGGAGAAGGATAGGTCTGGCCCAAAAGTTAAAATTCTAAATTGGGGAAAGGCCAATTTTGATGGTATTAGACAGGAACTTTCAGAAGTTGATTGGGAGAGTCTGTTGGCAGGCAAAGGGACGTCTGGTAAGTGGGAGGCTTTCAAAAGTGTGTTAACCAGGGTTCAGTGTAAGCACATTCCTTATAAAGTGAAGGGCAAGGCTGGTAGAAGTAGGGAACCTTGGATGACTCGGGAGATTGAGGCACTAGTCAAAAATAAGAAGGAGGCATATGACATGCATAGGCAGCTGGGATCAAGTGGATCCCTTGAAGAGGATAGAGATTGCCGGAGTAGAGTTAAGAGAGAAATCAGGAGGGCAAAAAGGGGATATGAGATTGCTTTGGCAGATCAGGCAAAGGTGAATCCAAAGAGCTTCTACAAATACATAAAGGGCAAAAGGGTAACAAGGGAGAGAGTAGGGCCTCTTAAGGATCAACAAGGTCATCTATGTGCGGAACCACAAGAGATGGGTGAGATCCTGAATGAATATTTCACATCGGTATTTACGGTTGAGAAAGGCATGGATGTTAGGGAACTTGGGGAAATAAATAGTGATGTCTTGAGGAGTGTACATATTACAGAGAGGGAGGTGCTGGAAGTCTTAACGCGCATCAAGGTAGATAAATCTCCGGGACCTGATGAAATGTATCCCAGGACGTTATGGGAGGTTAGGGAGGAAATTGCGGGTCCCCTAGCAGAGATATTTGAATCATCCACCGCTACAGGTGAGGTGCCTGAAGATTGGAGGGTAGCAAATGTTGTGCCTTTGTTTAAGAAGGGCGGCAGGGAAAAGCCTGGGAACGACAGACCAGTGAGCCTGACATCTGTAGTGGGTAAGTTGTTAGAGGGTATTCTGAGGGACAGAATCTACAGGCATTTGGAGAGGCAGGGACTAATTAGGAACAGTCAGCATGGTTTTGTGAGAGGAAAATCATGTCTCACGAATTTGATTGAGTTTTTTGAAGGGGTAACCAAGAAGATAGATGAGGGCTGTGCAGTAGACGTGGTCTACATGGACTTCAGCAAAGCATTTGACAAGGTACCGCATGGTAGGTTGTTACATAAGGTTAAATCTCATGGGATCCAAGGTGAGGTAGCCAATTGGATACAAAATTGGCTTGACGACAGAAGACAGAGGGTGGTTGTCGAGGGTTGTTTTTCAAACTGGATGCCTGTGTCCAGCGGTGTGCCTCAGGGATCGGTGCTGGGTCCGCTGTTATTTGTTATTTATATTAATGATTTGGATGAGAATTTAGGAGGCATGGTTAGTAAGTTTGCAGATGACACCAAGATTGGTGGCATTGTGGACAGTGAAGAAGGTTATCTAGGATTGCAACGGGATCTTGATAAATTGGGCCAGTGGGCCGATGAATGGCAGATGGAGTTTAATTTAGATAAATGTGAGGTGATGCATTTTGGTAGATCGAATCGGGCCAGGACCTACTCCGTTAATGGTAGGGCGTTGGGGAGAGTTATAGAACAAAGAGATCTAGGAGTACAGATTCATAGCTCCTTGAAAGTGGAGTCACAGGTGGATAGGGTGGTGAAGAAGGCATTCAGCATGCTTGGTTTCATTGGTCAGAACATTGAATGCAGGAGTTGGGATGTCTTGTTGAAGTTGTACAGGGCATTGGTGAGGCCACACTTGGAGTACTGTGTACAGTTCTGGTCACCCTATTATAGAAAGGATATTATTAAACTAGAAAGAGTGCAGAAAAGATTTACTAGGATGCTACCGGGACTTGATGGTTTGACTTACAGGGAGAGGTTAGACAGACTGGGACTTTATTCCCTGGAGAGTAGGAGGTTAAGGGGTGATCTTATAGAAGTCTATAAAATAATGAGGGGCATAGATAAGGTCGATAGTCAAAATCTTTTCCCAAAGGTAGGGGAGTCTATAACGAGGGGGCACAGATTTAAGGTGAGAGGGGAGAGATACAAAAGGATCCAGAGGGGCAATTTTTTCACTCAAAGGGTGGTGAGTGTCTGGAACGAGCTGCCAGAGGCAGTAGTAGAGGCGGGTACAATTTTGTCTTTTAAAAAGCATTTGGACAGTTACATGGGGAAGATGGGTATAGAGGGAAATGGGCCAAGTGCAGGCAATTGGGACTAGCTTAGTGGTATAAACTGGGCGACATGGACATGTTGGGCCGAAGGGCCTGTTTCCATGTTGTAACTTCTATGATTCTATGATTCTATCCTACTGGTCACACACACAATACGTCCGACTGGTCACACGCTGAATAAATCCTACTGGTCATACGCACAATAAATCCGAGCTGTCACACCCACAATAAATCCTACTGGTCACACACACAATAAGTCCTACTGGTCATACGCCCAATAAATCCTACTGGTCACACGCACAATAAATCCTATTGGTCACACGCACAATAAATCCTACTGGTCACACGAACAATAAATCCTATTGGTCACACGCACAATAAATCCTACTGGTCACACGAACAATAAATCCTATTGGTCACACGCACAATAAATCCTACTGGTCACACGCACAATAAATCCTATTGGTCACACGCACAATAAATCCTACTGGTCACACGCACAATAAATCCTATTGGTCACACGCACAATAAATCCTACTGGTCACACGCCCAATAAATCCTACTGGTCACACGAACAATAAATCCTATTGGTCACACGCACAATAAATCCTACTGGTCACACGCACAATAAATCCTATTGGTCACACGCACAATAAATCCTACTGGTCACACGCACAATAAATCCTATTGGTCACACGCACAATAAATCCTACTGGTCACACGCACAATAAATCCTACTGGTCACACGCACAATTAATCCTACTGGTCACACGCACAATAAATCCTATTGGTCACACACACAATAAATCCTACTGGTCACACGCACAATAAATCCTACTGGTCACACGCACAATAAATCCTATTGGTCACACGCACAATAAATCCTACTGGTCACACGCACAATAAATCCTACTGGTCACACGCACAATTAATCCTACTGGTCACACGCACAATAAATCCTACTGGTCACACGCCCAATAAATCCAACTGGTCACACGCTCAATACGTCCGACTGGACACCCACAATACCTCCGACTGGTCACACACACAATACATCCTACTGGACAGCCACAATACCTCCTACTGGTCACACACACAATACGTCCTACTGCTCACACGCACAATAAATCCTACTGGTCACACGCACAATAAATCCTATTGGTCACACGCACAATAAATCCTACTGGTCACACGCACAATAAATCCTATTGGTCACACGCACAATAAATCCTACTGGTCACACGAACAATACATTCTACTGGTCACACGCACAATAATCCAACTGGTCACACGCACAATACATCCTACTGGTCACACGCACAATACATCCTACTGGTCACACACACAATACATCCTACTGGTCACACGCCCAATAAATCCAACTGGTCACACGCACAATAAATCCTACTGGTCACACGCTCAATACGTCCGACTGGACACCCACAATACCTCCGACTGGTCACACACACAATACATCCTACTGGACAGCCACAATACCTCCTACTGGTCACACACACAATACGTCCTACTGGTCACATGCTGAATAAATCCTACTGGTCACACGCACAATAAATCCTACTGGTCACACGCACAATAAATCCTACTGGTCACACGCCCAATAAATCCTACTGGTCACACGAACAATAAATCCTATTGGTCACACGCACAATAAATCCTACTGGTCACACGCACAATAAATCCTATTGGTCACACGCACAATAAATCCTACTGGTCACACGCACAATAAATCCTATTGGTCACACGCACAATAAATCCTACTGGTCACACGCACAATAAATCCTACTGGTCACACGCACAATAAATCCTACTGGTCACACGCACAATTAATCCTACTGGTCACACGCACAATAAATCCTATTGGTCACACACACAATAAATCCTACTGGTCACACGCACAATAAATCCTATTGGTCACACACACAATAAATCCTACTGGTCACACACACAATAAATCCTACTGGTCACACGCACAATAAATCCTACTGGTCACACGCTCAATACGTCCGACTGGACACCCACAATACCTCCGACTGGTCACACACACAATACATCCTACTGGACAGCCACAATACCTCCTACTGGTCACACACACAATACGTCCTACTGGTCACATGCACAATACATCCTGCTGGTCACACACAAAATACGTCCGACTGGTCACACACACAATACATCCTACTGGTCACAGACAAAATAAGTCCTACTGCTCACACGCACAATACATCCTACTGGTCACAAGCACAATACATCCAACTGGTCACACACAAAATACATCCTGCTGGTCACACACAAAATACTTCCTACTGGTCATACACACAATACATCCGACTGGTCACACACACAATAAATCCGACTGGTCACACGCACAATAAATCCTACTGGTCACACGAACAATACATTCTACTGGTCACACGCACAATAATCCAACTGGTCACACGCACAATACATCCTACTGGTCACACACACAATACATCCTACTGGTCACACACACCATAAATCCTACTGGTCACACACGAATTACATCCGACTGGTCACACACACAATACATCCTACTGGTCACACACACAATAAATCCTACTGGTCACACACTCAATACATCCTGCTGGTCTCACACACACAATACGTCCTACTGGTCACACACACAATACATCCTACTGGTGAACACACAATACATCCGACTGGTCACACACACAATAAATCCTACTGGTCACATACGAATTACATCCTGCTGGTCTCACACACATAATTCTTCCCACTAGTCACACACACAATACATCCTACTGGTCACACACACAATACATCCGACTGGTCACACACACAATCAATCCGACTGGTGACACACGAATTACATCCTACTGGTCACACACACAATACATCCTACTGGTCACATACAAAATACATCCGACTGGTCACATGCACAATACATCCTGCTGGTCTCACACACACAATACATCCTACTGGTCACACACACAATACATCCGACTGGTCACATGCACAATACATCCTGCTGGTCACACACAAAATATGTCCAACTGGTCACACACACAATGCGTCTTACTGGTTACACACACAATACGTCCGACTGGTCACATGCACAATTAATCCTACTGGTCCCACGCACAATAAATCCTACTGGTCACACGCACAATAAATCCCAGCGGTCACACGCACAATAAATCCTACTGGTCACACACACAATAAATCCTACTGATCACACGCACAATACATCCTGCTGGTCTCACACACACAATACATCCTACTGGTCACACACACAATACATCCTACTGGTCACACACACAATACGTCCTACTGGTCACATGCTGAATAAATCCTACTGGTCATACGCACAATAAATCCGAGCTGTCACACCCACAATAAATCCTACTGGTCACACGCACAATAAATCCTACTGGTCACACGCACAATAAATCCTACTGGTCACACACACAATAAGTCCTACTGGTCACACGCCCAATAAATCCTACTGGTCACACGCACAATAAATCCTACTGGTCACACGCTCAATACGTCCTACTGGTCACACACACAATACATCCTACTGGACACCCACAATACCTCCTACTGGTCACACACACAATACGTCCTACTATTCACATGCACAATACATCCTGCTGGTCTGACACACACAATACATCCAACTGGTCAGACACACAATAAATCCTACTGGTCACACACACAATACATCCTACTGGTCACATACAAAATAAGTCCTACTGGTCACACGCACAATACATCCTACTGGTCACACACACAATACATCCTACTGGTCACACACGAAATACATCCGACTGGTCACACACACAGTATATCCTACTGGTCACAAGCACAATACATCCTACTGGTCACACACAAAATACATCCTGCTGGTCACACACAAAATACGTCCGACTGGTCACACACACAATACATCCTACTGGTCACACACAAAATAATTCCTACTGATCACACGCACAATACATCCTACTGGTCGCACACACAATACCTCATACTGGTCACACACGAAATACATCCTACTGGTCGCACACGAAATACATCCTACTGGTCACACGCACATTACATCCTACTGGTCACACACACAATACGTCCGACTGATCACACGCACAATAAATCCTACGGGTCACACGCACAATAAATCCTGCTGGTCACACGCACAATACGCCCTACTGGTCAAACACAGAATATGTACTGCTGGTCACACGTACAATAAATCCTACTGGTCACACGCACAATAAATCCTACTGGTCACACGCACAATACGTCCTACTGGTTTCATGTACAATACGTCCTACTGGTTACACACACACAATACCTTCTACTGGTCACACGCACAATACGTCCTACTGGTCACACGCACAATAAATCCTACTGGTCACACGCACAATATGTCCTGCTGGTCACACGCATAATAAATCCGACTGGTCACAAACACAATACCTCCGACTGGTCACACACACAATACGTCCTACTGGTCACACGCACAATAAATCCTACTGGTCACACGCAAAATAAATCCGACTGGTCACACACACAATACCTTCCACTGGTCACACGCACAATACGTCCGACTGGTCACACGCACAATAAATCCTACTGGTCACAGGCACAGTACGCCCTACTGGTCACACACACAATACGTCCTACTGGTCACACGCCCAATAAATCCTACTGGTCACACGCACAATACGTCCGACTGGACACCCACAATACCTCCGACTGGTCACACGCACAATACATCCTACTGGACACCCACAATACCTCCCACTGGTCACACACACAATACGTCCCACTGGTCACATGCACAATACATCCTGCTGTTCTGACACACACAATACATCCAACTGGTCACATGCACAATACATCCTGCTGGTCACACACAAAATACGTCCGACTGGTCACACACACAATACATCCTACTGGTCACAGACAAAATAAGTCCTGCTGCTCACACGCACAATACATCCTACTGGTCACCAGCACAATACATCCAACTGGTCACTCACAAAATACATCCTGCTGGTCACACACAAAATACGTCCTACTGGTCATACACACAATACATCCTACTGGTCACACACACAATAAATCCGACTGGTCACACGCACAATAAATCCTACTGGTCACACGAACAATACATTCTACTGGTCACACGCACAATAATCCAACTGTTCACACGCACAATACATCCTACTGGTCACACACACAATACATCCTACTGGTCACACACACCATAAATCCTACTGGTCACACACGAATTACATCCGACTGGTCACACACACAATACATCCTACTGGTTACACACACAATAAATCCTACTGGTCACACACACAATACATCCTACTGGTCACACACACAATACATCCTACTGGTGAACACACAATACATCCGACTGGTCACACACACAATAAATCCTACTGGTCACATACGAATTACATCCTACTGGTCACACACTCAATAAATCCTGCTGGTCTCACACACACAATACATCCTACTGGTCACACACACAATACATCCTACTGGTGAACACACAATACATCCGACTGGTCACACACACAATAAATCCTACTGGTCACATACGAATTACATCCTACTGGTCACACACTCAATACATCCTACTGGTCACACACACAATACATCCGACTGGTCACACACACAATCAATCCGACTGGTGACACACGAATTACATCCTACTGGTCACACACACAATACATCCTACTGGTCACACGCACAATACGTCCGACTGGTCACACGCACAATACATCCCACTGGTCACACAAAAATACATCGTACTGGTCACACAAAAAATACATCCTACTGGTCACATGCACAATGCATCCTGCTGGTCTCACACACACAACACATCCTACTGGTCACATAAAAAATACATCCGACTGGTCACACACAAAATACGTCCTACTGGTCACATGCACAATACATCCTGCTGGTCTCACACACACAATACATCCGACTGGTCACACACACAATACATCCGACTGGTCACATGCACAATACATCCTGCTGGTCACACACAAAATATGTCCAACTGGTCACACACACAATGCGTCTTACTGGTTACACACACAATACGTCCGACTGGACACATGCACAATTAATCCTACTGGTCCCACGCACAATAAATCCTACTGGTCACACGCACAATAAATCCCAGCAGTCACACGCACAATAAATCCTACTGGTCACACACACAATAAATCCTACTGATCACACGCACAATACATCCTGCTGGTCTCACACACACAATACATCCTACTGGTCACAAACACAATACATCCTACTGGTCACACACACAATACGTCCTACTGGTCACATGCTGAATAAATCCTACTGGTCATACGCACAATAAATCCTACTGGTCACACACACAATAAGTCCAACTGGTCATACGCCCAATAAATCCTACTGGTCACACGCACAATAAATCCTATTGGTCACACGCACAATAAATCCTACTGGTCACACGCACAATAAATGCTACTGGTCACACACACAATAAGTCCTACTGGTCACACGCCCAATAAATCCTACTGGTCACACGCACAATAAATCCTACTGGTCACACGCTCAATACGTCCTACTGGTCACACACACAATACATCCTACTGGACACCAACAATACCTCCTACTGGTCACACACACAATACGTCCTACTGGTCACATGCACAATACATCCTGCTGGTCTGACACACACAATACATCCAACTGGTCACACACACAATAAATCCTACTGGTCACACACACAATACATCCTACTGGTCACATACAAAATAAGTCCTACTGGTCACACGCACAATACATCCTACTGGTCACACACACAATACATCCGACTGGTCACAAGCACAATACGTCCTACTGGTCACACACAAAATACATCCTGCTGGTCACACACAAAATACGTCCTACTGGTCATACACACAATACATCCTATTGGTCACACACAAAATACGTCCCACTGGTCACACACAAAATACATCCGACTGGTCACACACAAAATAAGTCCTACTGGTCAGACGCACAATACATCCTACTGGTCACACACACAATACATCCTACTGGTCACACACGAAATACATCCGACTGGTCACACACACAGTACATCCTACTGGTCACAAGCACAATACATCCTACTGGTCACACACAAAATACATCCTGCTGGTCACACACAAAATACGTCCGACTGGTCACACACACAATACATCCTACTGGTCACACACAAAATAAGTCCTACTGGTCACACGCACAATACATCCTACTGGTCGCACACACAATACCTCGTAGTGGTCACACACGAAATACATCCTACTGGTCACACACGAAATACATCCTACTGGTCACACGCACATTACATCCTGCTGGTCACACACACAATACGTCCTACTGGTCACATGCACAATAAATCCTGCTGGTCACAAGCACAATAAATCCGACTGGTCATACGCACAATACGCCCGACTGGTCACATGCACAATACGTCCTACTGGTCACACACACAATACGTCCTACTGGTCACATGCACAATATATCCTGCTGGTCACACGTACAATAAATCCTACTGGTCACACGCACAATAAATCCTACTGGTCACACGCACAATACGTCCTACTGGTCACATGCACAATACGTCCTACTGGTCACACACACACAATACCTCCTACTGGTCACACACACAATACGTCCTACTGGTCACACGCACAATACGTCCTACTGGTCACACGCACAATAAATCCTACTGGTCACACGCACAATACGTCCTACTGGTCACACACACAATACGTCCTACTGGTCACACGCACAATAAATCCTACTGGTCACACACACAATACATACTACTGGACACCCACAATACCTCCTACTGGTCACACACACAATACGTCCTACTGGTCACATGCACAATACATCCTGCTGGTCTGACACACACAATACATCCAACTGGTCACACACACAATACATCCGACTGGTCACACACAAAATAAGTCCTACTGGTCACACGCACAATACATCCTACTGGTCACACACACAATACATCCTACTGGTCACAAGCACAATACATCCTACTGGTCACACACAAAATACATCCTGCTGGTCACACACAAAATACGTCCTACTGGTCAGACACACAATACATCCTACTGGTCACACACGAAATACATCCGACTGGTCACACACACAGTACATGCTACTGGTCACAAGCACAATACATCCTACTGGTCACAAGCACAATACATCCTACTGGTCACACACAAAATACATCCTGCTGGTCACACACAAAATACGTCCGACTGGTCATAGACACAATACATCCTACTGGTCACACACAAAATAAGTCCTACTGATCACACGCACAATACATCCTACTGGTCGCACACACAATACCTCGTACTGGTCACACACGAAATACATCCTACTGGTCACACGCACATTACATCCTACTGGTCACACACACAATACGTCCGACTGGTCACACGCACAATAAATCCTACGGGTCACACGCACAATAAATCCTGCTGGTCACACGCACAATACGCCCTACTGGTCAAACACAGAATATGTACTGCTGGTCACACGTACAATAAATCCTACTGGTCACACGCACAATAAATCCTACTGGTCACACGCACAATACGTCCTACTGGTCACATGCACAATACGTCCTACTGGTCACACACACACAATACCTTCTACTGGTCACACGCACAATACGTCCTACTGGTCACAAGCACAATAAATCCGACTGGTCACACGCACAATATGTCCTGCTGGTCACACGCATAATAAATCCGACTGGTCACAAACACAATACCTCCTACTGGTCACACACACAATACGTCCTACTGGTCACACGCACAATAAATCCTACTGGTCACACGCAAAATAAATCAGACTGGTCACACGCACAATACGTCCTACTGGTCACACGCACAATAAATCCAACTGGTCACACGCACAATACGTCCTACTGGTCACACGCACAATAAATCCAACTGGTCACACGCACAATATGTCCTACTGCTCACACGCACAATAAATCCTGCTGGTTACATGCACAATACATCCAACTGGTCACACGCACAATAAATCCAACTGCTCACACGCACAATACGTCCTACTGGTCACACGCACAATACATCCAACTGGTCACACGCACAATAAATCCAACTGGTCACACACACAATACCTTCTACTGGTCACACGCACAATACGTCCTACTGGTCACACGCACAATAAACCCTACTGGTCACACGCACAATACATCCTACTGGTTACATGCACAATACATCCTGCAGGTCACACACAAAATACGTCCAACTGGTCACACGCCCAATAAGTCCAACTGGTCACACGCACAATACATCCTACTGGTCACACGCACAATACATCCTACTGGTCACACGCACAATACATCCTACTGGTCACACACACAATAAATCCTATTGGTCACACGCACAATACATCCGACTGGTCACACGCACAATAAATCCTACTGGTCACACGCACAATACGCCCAACTGGTCACACACACAATACGTCCTACTTGTCACACGCACTATAAATCCTACTGGTCACACGCACAAGGCATCCTACTGGTCACACGCACAATACGTCCTACTGGTCACACACAAAATATATGCTGCTGGTCACACACAAAATACGTCCTACTGGTCACACGCACAATACATCCGACTGGTCACACACACAGTACATTTGTAAACAATTTTACAACACCAAGTTATAGTCCAGCAATTTTATTTTAAAGTCACAAGCTTTCGGAGGCTTCCTCCTTCGTCAGGTGAACGATGTGAAAATGAAATCCTCGAAATGAAATCGCATTTATAATTCACAGAACAATGCTTGGTGAGTACAGACAGTTTTTTCAACTGCCCGTTGCCAAGGCAATCAGTGTGCAGACAGACAGGTGTTACCTGCCAGGTCTCACAGAATATACAAATCACCAAAAAAAAACAACAAACAAAAAAAAACACACACACACAATACCTTCCACTGGTCACACGCACAATACGTCCTACTGGTCACACGCACAATAAATCCTACTGGTCACACGCACAATATGTCCTGCTGGTCATACGCATAATAAATCCGACTGGTCACAAACACAGTACATCCTACTGGTCACACACAAAATACATCCTGCTGGTCACACACAAAATACGTCCGACTGGTCACACACACAATACATCCTACTGGTCACACACAAAATAAGTCCTACTGATCACACGCACAATAAATCCGACTGGTCACACGCACAATACGTCCAACTGGTCACACGCACAATATGTCCTGCTGCTCACACGCACAATAAATCCTGCTGGTTACATGCACAATACATCCTACTGGTCACACGCACAATAAATCCGAGCTGTCACACGCACAATGAATCCCAATGGTCACACACACAATATATCCTACTGGTCACACACGAAATACATCCGACTGGTCACACACACAATACATCCTGCTGGTCACGCACAAAATACGTCCTACTGGTCACACACACAATACATCCCACTGGTCACACACACAATATATCCTACTGGTCACACACACAATACATCCTACTGGACACGCAAACAATACGTCCTTCTGGTCACACGCACAATAAATCCTACTGGTCACACGCACAATACGTCCTACTGGTCACACGCACAATAAATCCTACTGGTCACACGCACAATACGTCCGACTGGTCACACGCACAAGAAATCCTACTGGTCACACGCACAATAAATCCAACTGGTCACACGCACAATATGTCCTGCTGCTCACACGCACAATAAATCCTGCTGGTTACATGCACAATACATCCTACTGGTCACACGCACAATAAATCCTACTGGTCACACGCACAATACGTCCGACTGGTCACACGCACAAGAAATCCGACTGGTCACACACACAATAAATCCTACTGGTCACACGCACAATAAGTCCTACTGGTCACATGCACAATAAATCCGACTGGTCACATGCACAATGCGTCCTACTGGTCACACGCACAATAAATCCTACTGGTCACAGGCACAATACGCCCAACTGGTCACACACACAATACGTCCTACTTGTCACACGCACTTTAAATCCTACTGGTCACACGCACAAGGCATCCTACTGGTCACACGCACAATACGTCCTACTGGTCACACACAAAATACATCCTGCAGGTCACACACAAAATACGTCCTACTGGTCACACGCACAATACATCCGACTGGTCACACACACAGTACATTTGTAAACAATTTTACAACACCAAGTTATAGTCCAGCAATTTTATTTTAAATTCACAAGCTTTCGGAGGCTTCCTCCTTCGTCAGGTGAACGATGTGAAAATGAAATCCTCGAAATGAAATCGCATTTATAATTCACAGAACAATGCTTGGTGAGTACAGACAGTTTTTTCAACTGCCCGTTGCCAAGGCAATCAGTGTGCAGACAGACAGGTGTTACCTGCCAGGTCTCACAGAATATACAAATCACCAAAAAAAAACAAAAAACAAAAAAAAACACACACACACAATACCTTCCACTGGTCACACGCACAATACGTCCTACTGGTCACACGCACAATAAATCCCACTGGTCACACGCACAATATGTCCTGCTGGTCATACGCATAATAAATCCGACTGGTCACAAACACAGTACATCCTACTGGTCACACACAAAATACATCCTGCTGGTCACACACAAAATACGTCCGACTGGTCACACACACAATACATCCCACTGGTCACACACAAAATAATTCCCACTGATCACACGCACAATAAATCCGACTGGTCACACGCACAATACGTCCTACTGGTCACACGCACAATATGTCCTGCTGCTCACACGCACAATAAATCCTGCTGGTTACATGCACAATACATCCTACTGGTCACACGCACAATAAATCCGAGCTGTCACACGCACAATGAATCCCAATGGTCACACACACAATATATCCTACTGGTCACACACGAAATACATCCGACTGGTCACACACACAATACATCCTGCTGGTCACACACAAAATACGTCCCACTGGTCACACACACAATACATCCTACTGGTCACACGCACAATAAATCCGAGCTGTCACACGCACAATGAATCCCAATGGTCACACACACAATATATCCTACTGGTCACACACGAAATACATCCGACTGGTCACACACACAATACATCCTGCTGGTCACACACAAAATACGTCCCACTGGTCACACACACAATACATCCTACTGGTCACACACACAAAACATCCCACTGGACACGCACACAATACGTCCTACTGGTCACACGCACAATAAATCCTACTGGTCACACGCACAATACGTCCGATAGGTCACACGCACAAGAAATCCGACTGGTCACACGCACAATAAATCCGACTGGTCACACGCACCATACGTCCTACTGGTCACACGCACAACAAATCCAACTGGTCACACGCACAATATGTCCTGCTGCTCACACGCACAATAAATCCTGCTGGTTACATGCACAATACATCCTACTGGTCACACGCACAATAAATCCTACTGGTCACAGGCACAATACGCCCAACTGGTCACACACACAATACGTCCTACTTGTCACACGCACTATAAATCCTACTGGTCACACGCACAAGGCATCCTACTAGTCACACGCACAATACGTCCTATTGGTCACACACAAAATACATCCTGCAGGTCACACACAAAATACGTCCTATTGGTCATACACACAATACATCCTACTGGTCACACACACAATACATCCTGCTGGTCACACACGAAATACATCCGACTGGTCACACACACAGTACATTTGTAAACAATTTTACAACACCAAGTTATAGACCTGCAATTTTATTTTAAATTCACAAGCTTTCGGAGGCTTCCTCCTTCGTCAGGTGAACGATGTGAAAATGAAATCCTCGAAATGAAATCGCATTTATAATTCACAGAACAATGCTTGGTGAGTACAGACAGTTTTTTCAACTGCCCGTTGCCAAGGCAATCAGTGTGCAGACAGACAGGTGTTACCTGCCAGGTCTCACAGAATATACAAATCACCAAAAAAAAACAACAAACAAAAAAAAACACACACACACAATACCTTCCACTGGTCACACGCACAATACGTCCTACTGGTCACACGCACAATAAATCCTACTGGTCACACGCACAATATGTCCTGCTGGTCATACGCATAATACATCCGACTGGTCACAAACACAGTACATCCTACTGGTCACACACAAAATACATCCTGCTGGTCACACACAAAATACGTCCGACTGGTCACACACACAATACATCCTACTGGTCACACACAAAATAAGTCCTACTGATCACACGCACAATAAATCCGACTGGTCACACGCACAATACGTCCCACTGGTCACACGCACAATATATCCTGCTGCTCACACGCACAATAAATCCTGCTGGTTACATGCACAATACATCCTATTGGTCACACGCACAATAAATCCGAGCTGTCACACGCACAATGAATCCCAATGGTCACACACACAATATATCCTACTGGTCACACACGAAATACATCCGACTGGTCACACACACAACACATCCTGCTGGTCACACACAAAATACGTCCTACTGGTCACACACACAATACATCCCACTGGTCACACACGCAACATATCCTACTGGTCACACACACAATACATCCCACTGGACACGCACACAATACGTCCTACTGGTCACACGCACAATAAATCCTACTGGTCACACGCACAATACGTCCGACTGGTCACACGCACAAGAAATCCGACTGTTCACACGCACAATAAATCCGACTGGTCACACGCACCATACGTCCTACTGGTTACACGCACAATAAATCCAACTGGTCACACGCACAATATGTCCTGCTGCTCACACGCACAATAAATCCTGCTGGTTACATGCACAATACATCCTACTGGTCACACGCACAATAAATCCTACTGGTCACACGCACAATACGTCCGACTGGTCACACGCGCAATAAATCCTGCTGGGAACAAGCACAATAAATCCGACTGGTCACACGCACAATGCATCCTACTGGTCACACACAAAATACATCCTGCTGGTCACACACAAAATACGTCCTATTGGTCACACACACAATACCCCCTACTGGTCACACACGAAATATGTCCTACTGGTCACACACGAAATACATCCTACTGGTCACACGCACATTACATCCTACTGGTCACACACACAATACATCCTACTGGTCACACGCACAATAAATCCTACTGGTCACACGCACAATAAATCCGACTGGTCACACGCACAATACGTCTGACTGGCCACACGCACAATAAATCCTACTGGTCACACACACAACAAATCCGACTGGTCACACGCACAATAAATCCTACTGGTCACACGCACAATAAATCCGACTGGTCACACACACAATAAATCCTACTTGTCACATGCACAATGAATCCTACTGGTCACACGCACAATACGTCCGACTGGTCACACGCACAATAAATTCTACTGGTCACACACACAATACATCCTACTGGTCACACACGAAATACATCCTACTGGTCACACACACAATACATCCTCCTGGTCACAAGCACAATACATCCTACTGGTCACACACAAAATACATCCTGCTGGTCACACACAAAATACGTCGTACTGGTCACACACACAATACATCCTACTGGTCACACACACAATACCTCGCACAGGTCACACACGAAGTACATCCTACTGGTCACACACGAAATACATCCTACTGGTCACACGCACATTACATCCTACTGGGAACACACACAAAACATCCGACTGGTCACACGCACAATAAATCCAACTGGTCACACGCACAATACGTCCGACTGGTCACACGCACAATAAATCCTACTGGTGACACACACAATACATCCTACTGGTCACACGCACAATAAATCCTACTGTTCACACACACAATACCTCCTACTGGTCACACACAAAATATATCCTACTGGTCACACACGAAATACATCCTACTGGTCACATGCACAATACCTCCTACTGGTCATACACAAAATATATCCTACTGGTCACATACGAAATACATCCAACTGGTCACACGCACATTACATCCTACTGGTCACACACACAATACATCCTACTGGTCACACGCACAATAAATCCTACTGGTCACACGCACAATAAATCCTACTGGTCACACGCACAATAAATCCTACTGGTCACACGCACAATGCGTCCGACTGGTCAGACGCACAATAAATCCTACTGGTCACATGCACAATACATCCTACTCGTCACACGCACAATAAATCCTACTGGTCACACCCACAATACGTCCTACTGGTCAAACACAGAATACGTCCCGCTGGTCACAAGCACAATAAATCCGACTGGTCACACGCACAATGCATCCTACTGGTCACACACGAAGTACATCCTACTGGTCACACACGAAATACATCCTACTGGTCACACGCACATTACATCCTACTGGGAACACACACAAAACATCCTACTGGTCACACGCACAATAAATCCAACTGGTCACACGCACAATGTGTCCGACTGGTCACACGCACAATAAATCCTACTGGTGACACACACAAAACATCCTACTGGTCACACGCACAATAAATCCAACTGGTCACACGCACAATGTGTCCGACTGGTCACACGCACAATAAATCCTACTGTTCACACACACAATACCTCCTACTGGTCACACACAAAATATATCCTACTGGTCACACACGAAATACATCCTACTGGTCACATGCACAATACCTCCTACTGGTCATACGCAAAATATATCCTACTGGTCACATACGAAATACATCCAACTGGTCACACGCACATTACATCCAACTGGTCACACACACAATACATCCTACTGGTCACACGCACAATAAATCCTACTGGTCACACGCACAATAAATCCTACTGGTCACACGCACAATAAATCCTACTGGTCACACGCACAATAAATCCTACTGGTCACATGCACAATACATCCTACTGGTGACGCACACAATACATCCTACTGGTCACACGCACAATAAATTCTACTGGTCACACGCACAATGCGTCCGACTGGTCACACGCACAATAAATCCTACTGGTCACACGCACAATGCGTCCGACTGGTCACACGCATAATAAATCCTACTGGTCACACGCACAATACGTCCGACTGGTCACACGCACAATAAATCCTACTGGTCACATGCACAATAAATCCGACTGGTCACACGCACAATACGTCCGACTGGTCACACGCACAATAAATCCTACTGGTCACATGCACAATACATCCTACTGGTCACACGCGCAATACGTCCGACTGGACACGCACAATACCTCCGACTGGTCACACACACAATACATCCGACTGGACACGCACAATACCTCCGACTGGTCACACACACAATACATCCTACTGGTCACATGCAAAAAACATCCTGCTGGTAACACACAAAATACATCCGACTGGTCACACGCACAATAAATGTTACTGGTCACACGCACAATATATCCTAATGGTCACACGCACAATACGGCCTACTGGTCACACGCACAATAAATCCTACTGGTCACACCCACAATACGTCCTACTGGTCAAACACACAATACGTCCTACGGGTCACACGCATAATAAATCCTGGTGGTCACAAGCACAATAAATCCGACTGGTCACACGCACAATACATCCTACTGGTCACACACAAAATAAGTCCTACTGGTCACACGCACAATACATCCAACTGGTCACATACACAATACATCCGACTGGTCACACGCACAATACATCCTACTGGTCACACACAAAATACATCCTGCCGGTCACACACAAAATACGTCCGACTGGTCACACACACAATACGTCCTACTGGTCACAAGCACAAGACATCCTACTGGTCACACGCACAATACGTCCTACTGGTCACACAAACAATACATCCGACTGGACACGCACAATACCTCCTCCTGGTCACACACGAAATACATCCTACTGGTCACACGCACATTACATCCTACTGGTCACACACACAATACATCCTACTGGACACGCACACAATACGTCCTACTGGTCACACGCACAATACATCCTACTGGTCACACACACAATACATCCTACTGGACACGCACACAATACGTCCGACTGGTCACACGCACAATAAATCCTACTGGTCACACGCACAATACATCCTACTGGTCACACACACAATACATCCTACTGGACACGCACACAATACGTCCGACTGGTCACACGCACTATAAATCCTACTGGTCACACGCACAATAAATCCTACTGGTCACACGCACAATACGTCCGACTGGTCACACGCACAATACGTCCCACTGGTCACACACACAATAAATCCTACTGGTCACATGCACAATACGTCCAACTGGTCACACGGAAATACGTCCTACTGGTCACACACACAATACGTCCTACTGGTCACACGCACAATGAATCCGACTGGTCACACGAACAATAAATCCTGCTGGTCACAGGCACAATACGTCCTACTGGTCACACGCACAATAAATCCTACTGGTCACACGCACAATAAGTCCAACTGGTCACACGCACAATAAATCAGACTGGTCACACACAGAATGCGTCCTACTGGTCACACGCACAATAAATCCTACTGGTCACCCGCACAATACGTCCTACTGGTCACACGCACAATAAATCCTACTGGTCACACCCACAATACGTCCTACTGGTCAAACACAGAATACGTCCTACGGGTCACACGCGCAATAAATCCTGCTGGTCACAAGTACAATAAATCCGACTGGTCACACGCACAATGCATCCTACTGGTCACACACAAAATACATCCTGCTGGTCACACACAAAATATGTCCGACTGGTCACACACACAATACATCCTACTGGTCACACAAAAAATAAGTCCGACTGGTCACACGCACAATACATCCTACTGGTCACACACGAAATATATCCAACTGGTCACACACAAAATACATCCTACTGGTCACACGCACATTACATCCTACTGGTCACACACACAATACATCCTACTGGTCACACGCACAATACGTCCGACTGGTCACACGCACAATAAATCCGACTGGTCACACGCACAATATGTCCGACTGGTCACACGCACAATAAATCCTACTGGTCACACACACAATACATCCTACTGGTCACACGCACAATAAATCCTACTGGTCACACACACAATAAATCCTACTGGTCACACGCACAATAATTGCTACTGGTCACACGCACAATACGTCCGACTGGTCACACGCACAATAAATCCTACTGGTCACACACACAATACATCCGACTGGTCACACACGAAATACATCCTACTGGTCACACACACAATACATCCAACTGGTCACAAGCACAATACTTCCTACTGGTCACACACAAAATAAGACCTACTGGACACACTCACAATAACTCGTACTGGTCACACACGAAGTACATCCGACTGGTCACACACGAAATACATCCTACTGGTCACACGCACATTACATCCTACTGGGGACACACACAAAACATCCTACTGGACACGCACACAATACGTCCTACTGGTCACACGCACAATAAATCCTACTGGTCACACGCACAATACGTCCGACTGGTCACACGCACAATAAATCCTACTGGTCACACGCACAATAAATCCGACTGGTCACACGCACCATACGTCCGACTGGTCACACGCACCATTCGTCCGACTGGTCACACGCACAATACGTCCTACTGGTCACACACACAATAAATCCGACTGGTCACATGCACAATACGTCCTACTGGTCACACGCAAAGACGTCCTACTGATCACACACACAATACGTCTTACTGGTCATACGCACAATAAATCCGACTGGTCACAAGAACAATAAATCCTGCTGGTCACACGCACAATACGTCCTACTGGTCACACGCACAATAAATCCTCCTGGTCACACGCACAATACGTCCTACTGGTCACACGCACAATAAATCCGACTGGTCACACGCACAATGCGTCCGACTGGTCACACGCACAATAAATCCGACTGGTCACACGCACAATGCGTCCTACTGGTCACACGCACAATAAATCCTACTGGTCACACGCACAATACGTCCTACTGGTCACACGCACAATAAATCCTACTGGTCACACGCACAATACGTCCTACTGGTCAAACACAGAATACGTCCCGCTGGTCACAAGCACAATAAATCCGACTGGTCACACGCACAATGCATCCTACTGGTCACACACAAAATACATCCTGCTGGTCACACACAAAATACGTCCTACTGGTCACACAAAAAATAAGTCCGACTGGTCACACGCACAATAAATCCGACTGGTCACACACACAATACGCCCGACTGGTCACACGCATAATAAATCCTACTGGTCACACGCATAATAAATCCTGCTGGTCACATGCACAATACATCCGACTGGTCACACACACAATACGTCCTACTGGTCACACGCACATTACGTCCTACTGGTCACACGCACAATACATCCTACTGGTCACACGCACAATACGTCCGACTGGACACGCACAATACCTCCTACTGGTCACACACACAATACATCCCACTGGTCACACACACAATACATCCTACTGGTCACATGCACAAAACATCCTGCTGGTCACACACAAAATACGTCCTACTGGTCACACACAAAATACATCCTGCTGGTCACACACAAAATACGTCCTATTGGTCACACAAAAAATAAGTCCGACTGGTCACACGCACAATACGTCCAACTGGTCACACGCACAATATATCCTCATGGTCACACGCACAATACGGCCTACTGGTCACACGCACAATAAATCCTACTGGTCACACCCACAATACGTCCTACTGGTCAAACACACAATACGTCCTACGGGTCACACGCATAATAAATCCTGCTGGTCACAAGCAGATTAAATCCGACTGGTCACATGCACAATACATCCAACTGGTCACACACACAATACATCCTACTGGTCACACGCACAATACATCCTACTGGTCACACGCACAATAAGTCCTACTGGTCACACGCACAATACATCCAACTGGTCACACGCACAATACATCCTACTTGTCACACGCACAGTACATCCTACTGGTCACACACAAAATACATCCTGCTGGTCACACACAAAATACGTCCCACTGGTCACACACACAATACATCCTCCTGGTCACACGCACAACAAATCCTACTGGTCACACGCACAATACGTCCGACTGGTCACACGCACAATAAATCCTACTGGTCACACGCACAATAAATCCGATTGGTCACACGCACAATACATCCTACTGGTCACACACGAAATACATCCTACTGGTCACACGCACATTACATCCTACTGGTCACACACACAATACATCCGACTGGACACGCACACAATACGTCCTACTGGTCACACGCACAATAAATCCTACTGGTCACACGCACAATACGTCCGACTGGTCACACGCACAATAAATCCTACTGGTCACACACACAATAAATCCTATTGGACACACGCACAATACATCCTACTGTTCACACGCACAATACGTCCGACTGGTCATACGCACAGGACATCCTACTGTTCACACGCACAATACGTCCTACTGGTCACACGCACAATACATCCTACTGGACACGCACAACACCTCCTACTGGTCACACACACAATATATCCGACTGGTCACACACACAATACATCCTACTGGTCACACACACAATACATCCTACTGGTCACATGCACAATGCATCCTACTGGTCACACACACAATACATCCTACTGGTCACACACAAAATCCATCCTGCTGGTCACACACAAAATACGTCCTACTGGTCACACACACAATACATCCTACTGGTCACACACACAAAATGTCCTCCTGGTCACAGGCACAATACATCCTGCTGGTCTCACACACACAATACATCCTACTGGTCACACACACAATACATCCTACTGGTCATACACACAATACTTCCTACTGGTCACACACACAATACATCCTACTGGTCACACGCACAATACATCCTACTGGTCACACGCACAATACATCCTACTGGTCACACACAAAATACGTCCTACTGGTCACACGCACAATATATCCTACTGGTCACACACAAAATACATCCTGCTGGTCACACACAAAATTTGTCTGACTGGTCACACGCACAATACGTCCTACTGGTCACACGCACAATATATCCTACTGGTCACACCCACAATACGTCCTACTGGTCAAACACACAATACGTCCTACGGGTCACACGCACAATAAATCCTGCTGGTCACAAGCACAATAAATCCGACTGGTCACACGCACAATACATCCAACTGGTCACACACACAATACATCCTGCTGGTCACACACACAATACATCCGACTGGTCACACACAAAATACATCCTGCTGGTCACACACAAAATACGTCCTACTGGTCACACACACAATACATCCGAATGGTCACACACAAAATATGTCCCAACTGGTCACACGCACAATACATCCTACTGGTCACACACAAAATACATCCTGCTGGTCACACACAAAATATGTCCGACTGGTCACACGCACAATACGTCCTACTGGTCACACGCACAAGACATCCTACTGGTCACACACACAATACATCCTGCTGGTCTCACACACACAATATATCCTACTGGTCACACACACAATACATCCTACTGGTCACACACACAATACATCCTACTGGTCACACACACAATACATCCTGCTGGTCTCACACACACAATACATCCTACTGGTCACACACACAATACATCCTACTGGTCACACACACGATACATCCTGCTGGTCTCACACACACAATACATCCTACTGGTCACACACACAATACATCCTACTGGTCACACGCACAATACATCCTACTGGTCACACGCACAAGACATCCTACTGGTCACACGCACAATACGTCCTACTGGTCACACACACACAATACATCCTGCTGGTCACACACACAATACATCCTGCTGGTCACACACACAAAACATCCTACTGGTCACACACAAAATAAGTCCTACTGGTCACACGCACAATACATCCTACTGGTCACACACACAATACATCCTGCTGGTCACACGCACAATACATCCTACTGGTCACACACAAAATACATCCTACTGATCACACACAAAATAACTCCTGCTGGTCACACGCACAATACATTCTACTGGTCACACACAAAATACATCCTGCTGGTCACACACAAAATACGTCCTACTGGTCACACACACAAAACATCCTACTGGTCACACACAAAATACGTCCGACTGGTCACACACACAAAACATCCGACTGGTCACACACGAAATACATCCTACTGGTCACACGCACAATACATCCTACTGGTCACACACAGAATACATCCGACTGGACACGCACACAATACGTCCTACTGGTCACACGCACAATAAATCCAACTGGTCACACGCACAATACGTCCGACTGGTCACACGCACAATAAATCCTACTGGTCACACACACAATAAATCCGACTGGTCACACGCACAATAAATCCAACTGGTCACACGCACCATACGTCCTACTGGTCACACGCACAATACGTCCGACTGGTCACACGCACAATAAATCCAACTGATCACACGCACCATACGTCCGACTGGTCACACACACAATACATCCTGCTGGTCGCACACACAATACATCCTACTGGTCACATGCACAATAGATCCTGCTGGTCACAGACAAAATACGTCCTACTGGTCACACGCACAATAAATTCAACTGGTCACACACACAATACATCCTACTGGTCACATGCACAATACATCCTACTGGTCACACACAAAATACATCCTGCTGGTCACACACAAAATATGTCCTACTGGTCACACACACAAAACTTCCTGCTGGTCACACACAAAATAAGTCCTACTGGTCACACACACAAAACTTCCTACTGGTCACACGCACAATACGTCCTACTGGTCACACGCACAAGACATCCTACTGGTCACACGCACAATACGTCCTACTGTTCACACGCACAATACATCCTACTGTTCACACACACAATACATCCTACTGGTCACAAGCACAATACGTCCGACTGGTCACATGCAAATACGTCCTACTGGTCACACGCACAATACGTCCTACTGGTCACACACACAATACGTCCAACTGGGCACACGCACAATAAATCCTACTGGTCACACGCACAATGCGTCCGACTGGTCACACGCACAATAAATCCTAATGGTCACACGCACGATACGTCCTACTGGTCACACGCATAATAAATCCCACTGGTTACACCCACAATACGTCCTTCTGGTCAAACAGACAATACGTCCTAAGGGTCACAAGCACAATGAATCCTGCTGGTCACAAGCACAATAAATCCGATTGGTCACACACAAAATACGTCCTACTGGTCACACACACAATACATCCGACTGGTCACACACAAAATAAGTCCTACTGGTCACACGCACAATACCTCCTACTGGTCACACACGAAATACATCCTACTGGTCACACACGAAATACATCCTACTGGTCACACGCACATTACATCCTACTGGTCACACAAACAATCCATCCTACTGGACACGCACACAATACGTCCGACTGGTCACACGCACAATAAATCCCACTGGTCACACGCACAATAAATCCTATTGGTCACACGCACTATAAATCCGACTGGTCACACACACAATACGTCCTACTGGTCACACGCACAATACATCCTGCTGGTCACACACACAATTCATCCGATTGGACACGCACAATACCTCCTACTGGTCACACACACAATACGTCCTACTGGTCACACGCACAATACATCCTGCTGGTCTCACACACACAATGCATCCTGCTGGTCACACACAAAATACGTCCTACTGGTCACACGCACAATACGTCCGACTGGTCACACGCACAATAAATCCAACTGGTCACACGCACAATAAATCCTACTGGTCACACCCACAATACGTCCAACTGGTCAAACACACAATACGTCCTACGGGTCACACGTACAATAAATCCTGCTGGTCACAAGCACAATAAATCCGACTGGTCACACGCACAATACATCCTGCTGGTCACACACAAAATACGTCCTACTGGTCACACACACAATACAAACTACTGGTCACACACAAAATATGTCCCACTGGACACACGCACAATACATCCTATTGGTCACACACAAAATAAGTCCTACTGGTCACACACGAAATACATCCTACTGGTCACAAGCACAATACAGCCTACTGGTCACACACAAAATACATCCTGCTGGTCACACACAAAATACGTCCTACTGGTTACACAGACGAGACATCCTACTGGTCACACACAAAATAAGTCCTACTGGTCACACGCACAATACATCCTACTGGTCACACGCACAATACATCCTACTGGTCACACACATAATACATCCGACTGGACACGCACACAATACGTCCTACTGGTCACACGCACAATAAATCCTACTGGTCACACGCACAATACGTCCGACTGGTCACACGCACAATAAATCCAACTGGTCACACGCACCATACGTCCTACATATCACACGCACCATACGTCCTACTGGTCACACGCACAATACGTCCGACTGGTCACACGCACAATAAATCCAACTGGTCACACGCACCATACGTCCTACTGGTCACACGCACCATACGTCCTACTGGTCACACGCAAATACGTCCTACTGGTCACACACACAATACATCCTACTGGTCACACGCAGAATATATCCCAATGGTCACACGCACAATACGTCCTACTGGTCACACGCATAATAAATCCTACTGGTCACACCCACAATACGTCCTACTGGTCAAACACACAATACATCCTAAGGGTCACACGCACAATAAATCCTGCTGGTCAGAAGCACAATAAATCCGACTGGTCACTCGCACAATACATCCTACTGGTCACACACAAAATACGTTCTACTGGTCACACACACATCACATCCGACTGGTCACACACAAAATAAGTCCTACTGGTCACACGCACAATACATCCTACTGGTCACACACACAATACATCCAACTGGTCACAAGCAGAAAACATCCTACTGGTCACAAGCACAAAACATCCTACAGGTCACACACAAAATACATCCGACTGGTCACACACGAAATACATCCTACTGGTCACACACACAAAACATCCGACTGGTCACACACGAAATACATCCTACTGGTCACAAGCACAAAACATCCTACAAGGTCACACACAAAATACATCCTGCTGGTCATACACAAAATAATTCCTACTGGTCACACACACAATACATCCTACTGGTCACACACACAATACCTCCTACTGGTCACACACGAAATACATCCAACTGGTCACACGCACATTGCATACTACTGGTCACACACACAATACATCCTACTGGACACGCACACAATACGTCCTACTGGTCACACGCACAATAAATCCTACTGGTCACATGCACAATACGTCCGACTGGTCACACGCACAATAAATCCTACTGGTCACACGCACAATAAATCCGACTGGTCACACGCACAATACGTCCTACTGGTCACACGCCCAAGAAATCCTACTGGTCACACACACAATAAATCCTACTGGTCACACACACAATACATCCTACTGGTCATACACACAATACATCCTACTGGTCACACGCAGAATACATCCTACTGGTTACACACAAAATACATCCTGCTGGTCACACACAAAATACGTCCTACTGGTCACATGCACAATAAATCCTACTGGTCACACACACAATACATCCTACTGGTCACACACACAATACATCCTACTGGTCACACACAAAATAAGTCCTACTGGTCACATGCACAATAAATCCTACTGGTCACACACAAAATAAGTCCTACTGGTCACACGCACAATACATCCGACTGGTCACACACAAAATACATCCTGCTGGTCACACACAAATTACGTCCTGCTGGTCACACGCACAATACATCCTACTGGTCACACACAAAATAATTCCAACTGGTCACACGCACAATACATCCTACTGGTCACACACACAATACCTCCTACTAGTCACACACGAAATACATCCTACTGGTCACACACGAAATACATCCTACTGGTCATACACAAAATACGTCCTACTGGTCACACACACAATACATCCTAATGGTCACACACACAATACATCCTACTGGTCACACACAAAATACATCCTGCTGGTCACACACACAATACATCCTACTGGACACGCACACAATACGTCCGACTGGACACGCACAATACCTCCAACTGGTCACACACAAAATACGTCCTACTGGTCACATGCACAATACATCCTGCTGCTCTCACATACACAATACATCCTACTGGTCACACACACAACACATCCTGCTGGTCGCACACACAATACATCCTACTGGTCACATGCACAATAGATCCTGCTGGTCACAGACAAAATACGTCCTACTGGTCACACGCACAATAAATCCAACTGGTCACACACACAATACATCCTACTGGTCACATGCACAATACATCCTGCTGGTCACACACAAAATATGTCCTACTGGTCACACACACAAAACTTCCTGCTGGTCACACACAAAATAAGTCCTACTGGTCACACGCACAATACATCCTACTGGTCACACGCACAATACGTCCTACTGGTCACACGCACAATACGTCCTACTGTTCACACGCACAATACATCCTACTGTTCACACACACAATACATCCTACTGGTCACAAGCACAATACGTCCGACTGGTCACATGCAAATACGTCCTGCTGGTCACACACACAATACGTCCTACTGGTCACACACAAATACGTCCTACTGGTCACACACACAATACGTCCAACTGGGCACACGCACAATAAATCCTACTGGTCACACGCACAATACGTCCTACTGGTCACACGCACAATAAATCCTAATGGTCACACGCACGATACGTCCTACTGGTCACACGCATAATAAATCCCACTGGTCACACCCACAATACGTCCTTCTGGTCAAACAGACAATACGTCCTAAGGGTCACACGCACAATGAATCCTGCTGGTCACAAGCACAATAAATCCGATTGGTCACACACAAAATACGTCCTACTGGTCACACACACAATACATCCGACTGGTCACACACAAAATAAGTCCTACTGGTCACACGCACAATACCTCCGACTGGTCACACACGAAATACATCCGACTGGTCACACACGAAATACATCCGACTGGTCACACAAACAATACATCCGACTGGACACATGCACAATACATCCCACTGGTCACACGCACAATACATCCTACTGGTCACACACGAAATACGTCCGACTGGTCACACGCACAATAAATCCAACTGGTCACACGCACAATACATCCTACTGATCACACGCACAATACATCCTACTGGTCACACACGAAATACATCCTACTGGTCACACACGAAATACGTCCGACTGGTCACACGCACAATAAATCCAACTGGTCACACGCACAATACATCCTACTGGTCACACGTACAATAAATCCTACTGGTCACACGCACAATAAATCCAACTGGTCACATGCACAATACATCCCACTGGTCACACGCACAATACATCCTATTGGTCACACGCACTATACGTCCTACTGGTCACATGCACAATACATCCTGCTGGTCTCACACACACAATACCTCCTACTGGTCACACACACAATACATCCTACTGGTCACATGCACAATACATCCTGCTGGTCTCACACACACAATGCATCCTGCTGGTCACACACAAAATACGTCCTACTGGTCACACGCACAATACGTCCGACTGGTCACACGCACAATAAATCCAACTGGTCACACGCACAATAAATCCTACTGGTCACACCCACAATACGTCCAACTGGTCAAACACACAATACGTCCTACGGGTCACACGTACAATAAATCCTGCTGGTCACAAGCACAATAAATCCGACTGGTCACACGCACAATACATCCTGCTGGTCACACACAAAATACGTCCTACTGGTCACACACACAATACAAACTACTGGTCACACACAAAATATGTCCCACTGGTCACACGCACAATACATCCTACTGGTCTCACACAAAATAAGTCCTACTGGTCACACACGAAATACATCCTACTGGTCACAAGCACAATACAGCCTACTGGTCACACACAAAATACATCCTGCTGGTCACACACAAAATACGTCCTACTGGTTACACAGACTAGACATCCTACTGGTCACACACAAAATAAGTCCTACTGGTCACACGCACAATACATCCTACTGGTCACACGCACAATACATCCTACTGGTCACACACACAATACATCCTACTGGTCACACACGAAATACATCGTACTGGTCACAAGCACAATACATCCTACTGGTCACACACAAAATACATCCTGCTGGTCACACACAAAATACGTCCTACTGGTCACACACACTACACATCCTACTGGTCACACACAAAATAATTCCGACTGGTCACACGCACAATACATCCTACTGGTCACACACACAATACCTCCTACTGGTCACACACGAGATACATCCTACTGGTCACACACGAAATACATCCTACTGGTCACACACAAAATACGTCCTACTGGTCACACACACTACACATCCTACTAGTCATACACACAATACATCCTACTGGACACGCACACAATACATCCTACTGGACACGCACACAATACGTCCTACTGGTCACACGCACAATAAATCCTACTGGTCACACGCACAATAAATCCGACTGGTCACACGCACAATAAATCCGACAGGTCACACGCACCATACGTCCTGCGGGTCACACGCACAATACGGGCTACTGGTCACACGCACAAAAAATCGTACTGGTCACACACACAATAAACCCGACTGGTCATACGCACAATACGCCCCACTGGTCAAACACACAATATGTCCTGCTGGTCACACGCACAATATATCCAACTGGTCACACACACAATAAATCCTACTGGTCACACATGAATTACATCCTACTGGTCACACACAAAATACATCCTACTGGTCACACGCACAATACATCCTACTGGTCACACGCACATGACATCCTACTGGTCACACGCACAATACGTCCGACTGGTCACACACACAATACATCCTACTGGACACGCACAATACCTCATACTGGTCGCACACAAAATACGTCCTACTGGTCACATGCACAATACATCCTGCTGGTCTCACACACACAATACATCCGACTGGTCACACAAACAATACATCCTACTGGTCACACACACAATACATCCTACTGGTCACATGCACAATACATCCTGCTGGTCACACACAAAATACATCCTGCTGGTCACACACACACAATACATCCTACTGGTCACACAAACAATACATCCTACTGGTCACACACACAATACATCCTACTGGTCACATGCATAATACATCCTACTGGTCACACACAAAATACATCCTGCTGGTCACACACACAATACATCCTGCTGGTCACACACAAAATAAGTCCTACTGGTCACACGCACAATACGTCCTACTGGTCACACGCACAAGACATCCTACTGGTCACACGCACAATACGTCCTAATGGTCACACACACAATACATCCTACTGGACACGCACAAAACCTCCTACTGGTCACACACACAATACATCCTACTGGTCACACACACAATACATCCTACTGGTCACACACACAATACATCCTACTGGTCACACACACAATACATCCAACTGATCACACACAAAATACATCCTGCTGGTCACACGCACAATACATCCTGCTGGCCACACGCACAATACATCCTACTGTTCACACACAAAATAGATCCTGCTGGTCACACACAAAATACGTCCTACTGGTCACACGCACAATACATCCTACTGGTCACACACATGATACATCCTACTGGTCACAGGCACAATACATCCTACTGGTCACACACAAAATACATCCTGCTGGTCACACACACAATACTTCCTACTGGTCACACACACAATACATCCTACTGGTCACAAGCACAATACATCCTACTGGTCACACACAAAATACAGCCTGCTGGTCACACACAAAATACGTCCTACTGGTCACACACACAATACATCCTACTGGTCACACACAAAATAAGTCCTACTGTTCACACACACAATACATCCGACTGGTCACACACGAAATATATCCTTCTGGTTGCACACGAAACACATCCAAATGGTCACACGCACATTACATCCTACTGGTCAAACACACAATACATCCTCCTGGACACACGCACAATACATCCTACTGGTCACACGCACAATAAATCCTACTGGTCACACGCACAATACGTCCGACTGGTCACACGCACCATACATCCTACTGGTCACACACACAATACGTCCTACTGGTCACACGGACAATAAATCCTGCTGGTCACACGCACAATAAATCTTACTGGTCACACGCACAATACGTCCGACTGGACACACGCACAATAAATCCTGATGGTCACAAGCACAATAAATCCGACTGGTCACACGCACAATACATCCTGCTGGTCACACACAAAATACGTCCTACTGGTCACACACACAATACAACCCACTGGTCACACACAAAATAAGTCCTACTGGTCACACACACAATACAATACACTGGTCACACGCACAATACGTCCGACTGGTCACACGCACCATACGTCCTACTGGTCACACACACAATACGTCCCACTGGTCACACGGACAATAAATCCTGCTGGTCACACGTACAATAAATCTTACTGGTCACACGCACAATACGTCCGACTGGTCACACGCACAATAAATCTTGCTGGTCACAAGCACAATAAATCCGACTGGTCACACGCACAATACATCCTGCTGGTCACACACAAAATACGTCCTACTGGTCACACACACAATACAACCCACTGGTCACACACAAAATAAGTCCTACTGGTCACACACACAATATATCCTACTGGTCACACACAAAATAAGTCCTACTGGTCACACACACAATACAACCCACTGGTCACACCCACAATACGTCCTACTGGTCAAACACACAATACGTCCTACGGGTCACACGCACAATAAATCCTGCTGGTCACAAGCACAATAAACCCGACTGGTCGCACATGAATTACATCCGACTGGTCACACGTACAATACGCCCGACTGGTCACACAAACAATACGTCCTACTGGTCACACGCCCAATAAATCCTGCTGGTCACACACACAATAAATCCTACTGGTCACACACACAATACATCCGACTGGTCACATGCACAATAAATCCTACTGGTCACACGCATAATAAATCCCACTGGTCACACCCACAATACGTCCTTCTGGTCAAACAGACAATACGTCCTAAGGGTCACACGCACAATGAATCCTGCTGGTCACAAGCACAATAAATCCGATTGGTCACACACAAAATAAGTCCTACTGGTCACACACACAATACATCCGACTGGTCACACACAAAATAAGTCCTACTGGTCACACGCACAATACCTCCTACTGGTCACACACGAAATACATCCCACTGGTCACACACGAAATACATCCTACTGGTCACACGCACATTACATCCTACTGGTCACACAAACAATACATCCTACTGGACACGCACACAATACGTCCGACTGGTCACACGCACAATAAATCCTACTGGTCACACGCACAATAAATCCAACTGGTCACATGCACAATACATCCCACTGGTCACACACACAATAAATCCTATTGGTCACACGCACTATAAATCCTATTGGTCACACGCACTATAAATCCGACTGGTCACACACACAATACGTCCTACTGGTCACACACACAATACATCCTGCTGGTCACACACACAATTCATCCGATTGGACACGCACAATACCTCCTACTGGTCACACACACAATACGTCCTACTGGTCACACGCACAATACATCCTGCTGGTCACACACACAATTCATCCGATTGGACACGCACAATACCTCCTACTGGTCACACACACAATACGTCCTACTGGTCACATGCACAATACATCCTGCTGGTCTCACACACACAATGCATCCTGCTGGTCACACACAAAATACGTCCTACTGGTCACACGCACAATACGTCCGACTGATCACACGCACAATAAATCCAACTGGTCACACGCACAATAAATCCTACTGGTCACACCCACAATACGTCCAACTGGTCAAACACACAATACGTCCTACGGGTCACACGTACAATAAATCCTGCTGGTCACAAGCACAATAAATCCGACTGGTCACACGCACAATACATCCTGCTGGTCACACACAAAATACGTCCTACTGGTCACACACACAATACAAACTACTGGTCACACACAAAATATGTCCCACTGGTCACACGCACAATACATCCTACTGGTCACACACAAAATAAGTCCTACTGGTCACACACGAAATACATCCTACTGGTCACAAGCACAATACAGCCTACTGGTCACACACAAAATACATCCTGCTGGTCACACACAAAATACGTCCTACTGGTTACACAGACTAGACATCCTACTGGTCACACACAAAATAAGTCCTACTGGTCACACGCACAATACATCCTACTGGTCACACGCACAATACATCCTACTGGTCACACGCACAATAAATCCTACTGGTCACACACGAAATACATCGTACTGGTCACAAGCACAATACATCCTACTGGTCACACACAAAATACATCCTGCTGGTCACAAACAAAATACGTCCTACTGGTCACACACACTACACATCCTACTGGTCACACACAAAATAAGTCCGACTGGTCACACGCACAATACATCCTACTGGTCACACACGAGATACATCCTACTGGTCACACACGAAATACATCCTACTGGTCACACACAAAATACGTCCTACTGGTCACACACACTACACATCCTACTAGTCACACACACAATACATCCTACTGGACACGCACACAATAAATCCTACTGGTCACACGCACAATAAATCCGACTGGTCACACGCACAATAAATCCGACAGGTCACACGCACCATACGTCCTGCGGGTCACACGCACAATACGGCCTACTGGTCACACGCACAAAAAATCGTACTGGTCACACACACAATAAACCCGACTGGTCATACGCACAATACGCCCCACTGGTCAAACACACAATATGTCCTGCTGGTCACACGCACAATATATCCAACTGGTCACACACACAATAAATCCTACTGGTCACACATGAATTACATCCTACTGGTCACACACAAAATACATCCTACTGGTCACACGCACAATACATCCTACTGGTCACACGCACATGACATCCTACTGGTCACACGCACAATACGTCCGACTGGTCACACACACAATACATCCGACTGGACACGCACAATACCTCATACTGGTCGCACACAAAATACGTCCTACTGGTCACATGCACAATACATCCTGCTGGTCTCACACACACAATACATCCTACTGGTCACACACAAAATAAGTCCTACTGGTCACACACACAATACATCCTACTGGTCACACCCACAATACGTCCTACTGGTCAAACACACAATACGTCCTACGGGTCACACGCACAATAAATCCTGCTGGTCACAAGCACAATAAACCCGACTGGTCGCACATGAATTACATCCGACTGGTCACACGTACAATACGCCCGACTGGTCACACAAACAATACGTCCTACTGGTCACACGCCCAATAAATCCTGCTGGTCACACACACAATAAATCCTACTGGTCACACACACAATACATCCTACTGGTCACATGCACAATACATCCTACTGGTCACACGCACAATAAATCCTACTGGTCACACGCACATTAAATCCAACTGGTCACACACACAATTAATCCTACTGGTCACAAGCACAATACATCCTACTGGTCACAAGCACAATTCACCCGACTGGTCACACACACAATACGTCCTAGTGGTCACAAGCCCAATAAATCCTAGTGGTCACACACACAATACATCCGACTGGTCACACGCACAATAAATCCTACTGGTCACACACACAATAAATCCTAATGGGCACACGCACAATACGTCCGACTGGTCACACTCACAATACGTCCTACTGGTCACACACACACAATACATCCAACTGATCACACACAAAATACATCCTGCTGGTCACACGCACAATACATCCTGCTGGTCACACGCACAACACATCCTACTGGTCACACACAAAATACATCCTGCTGGTCACACACAAAATACGTCCTACTGGTCACACGCACAATACATCCTGCTGGTCACACACATGATACATCCTACTGGTCACAGGCACAATACATCCTACTGGTCACACACAAAATACATCCTGCTGGTCACACACACAATACATCCTACTGGTCACACACACAATACATCCTACTGGTCACAAGCACAATACATTCTACTGGTCACACACAAAATACAGCCTGCTGGTCACACACAAAGTACGTCCTACTGGTCACACACACAATACATCCTACTAGTCACACACAAAATAAGTCCTACTGGTCACACACACAATACATCCTACTGGTCACACACAAAATATATCCTACTGGTTGCACACGAAACACATCCAAATGGTCACACGCACATTACATCCTACTGGTCAAACACACAATACATCCTCCTGGACACACGCACAATACATCCTACTGGTCACACGCACAATAAATCTTACTGGTCACATGCACAATACGTCCGACTGGTCACACGCACCATACGTCCTACTGGTCACACACACAATACGTCCTACTGGTCACACGGACAATAAATCCTGCTGGTCACATGCACAATAAATCTTACTGGTCACACGCACAATACATCCTACTGGTCACATGCACAATACATCCTGCTGGTCACACACAAAATAAGTCCGACTGGTCACACACAAAATAAGTCCGACTGGTCACACACACAATACATCCTACTGGTCACACACACAATACAACCCACTGGTCACACACAAAATAAGTCCGACTGGTCACACACAAAATAAGTCCGACTGGTCACACACACAATACATCCTACTGGTCACACGCACAATACATCCTACTGGTCACACACAAAATACATCCTGCTGGTCACACACAAAATACGTCCTACTGGTCACACAGACAATACATCCGACTGGTCACACACGAAATACGTCCTACGGGTCACACACACAATACATCCTACTGGTCACACACACAATACATCCTACTGGTCACACGCACAATACATCCTACTGGTCACACACAAAATACATCCTGCTGGTCACACACAAAATACGACCTACTGGTCACACACACAATACATTCTACTGGTCACAGACAAAATAAGTCCTACGGGTCACACACGAATTACATCCTACTGGTCACACGCACAATAAATCCTACTGGTCACACGCACAATACGTCCGACTGGTCACACGCGCAATAAATCCTACTGGTCACACGCACAATACATCCTACTGGTCACACGCACAATATGTCCTACTGGTCACACGCACGATAAATCCTGCTGGTCACAAGCACAATAAACCCGACTGGTCATACGCACAATACGCCCGACTGGTCAAACACACAATACGTCCTACGGGTCACACGCACAATAAATCCTGCTGGTCACACGCACAATAAATCCAACTGGTCACACACACATTACGTCCTACTGGACACACACACACAATACGTCCTACTGTTCACATGCACAATACGTCCTACTGGTCACACGCACAATAAATCCTACTGGTCACACGCACACTACGTTCTGCTGGTCACACGCATTATAAATCCTACTGGTCACACCCACAATACGTCCTCCTGGTCACACACACAATACCTCCTACTGGTCACACACACAATACGTCCTACTGGTCACACACACAATACGTCCTGCTGGTCACACACACACAATACCTCCTACTGGTCACACACACAATACGTCCTACTGGTCACACGCACAATAAATCCAACTGGTCACACGCACAATAAGTCTGGCTGGTCACACGCATAATAAATCGAACTGGTCACACACACAATACCTCCTACTGGTCACGCACACAATATGTCCTACTGGTCACACGCACAATAAATCCAACTGGTCACACGCACAATAAATCCTACTGGTCACACCCACAATACGTCCAACTGGTCACACACACAGTACGTCCCACTGGTCACACACACAATACGTCCTACTGGTCACACACACACAATACATCCTACTGGTCAAACACACAATACGTCCTACTGGTCACAAACACAATACGTCCTACTGGTCACACGCACAATAAATCCTACTGGTCACACACACAATGTATCCTGCTGGTCACACACACAATACATCCTACTGGTCACACACACAATAAATCCCACTGGTCACACACGAATTACATCCTACTGGTCACACACACAATACATCCTTCTGGTCACACGCACAATAAACCCTACTGGTCACACAGACAATACGTCCTACTGGTCACACACACAATACGTCCTACTGGTCACACACACAATACGTCACACTCGTGACACGCCCAATAAATCCTACTGGTCACACGCACAATACGTCCTACTGGTCACACACACAATAAATCCTACTGGTCACACACACAATACGTCCTACTGGTCACACGCACAATAAATCCTGCTGGTCACACACACAATACGTCCTACTGGTCACACGCACAATAAATCCTACTGGTCACACGCACAATACGTCCTCCTGGTCACATGCACAATACGTCCTACTGGTCACACACACAATACGTCCTACTGGTCACACACACAATAAATCCTACTGGTCACACGCACAATACGTCCTACTGGTCACACACACAATAAATCCTACTGGTCACACACACAATACGTCCTACTGGTCACACGCACAATAAATCCTACTGGTCACACACACAATACGTCCTACTGGTCACACGCACAATAAATCCTACTGGTCACACACACAATACGTCCTACTGGTCACACGCACAATACGTCCTACTGGGCACACGCACAATAAATCCTACTGGTCACATGGACAATACGTCCTGCAGGTCACACGCACAATAAATCCTACTGGTCCCATGCACAATACGTCCTACAGGTCACATGCACAATAAATCCTACTGGTCACACGCACAATAAATCCTACTGGTCACACACACAATATATCCTACTGGTCACACGCACAATCAATCCGACTGGTCACACACACAATACGCCCTACTGGTCACACACACAATATGTCCCACTGGTCACACGCACAATAAATCCTACTGGTCACACACGAATTACATCCTACTTGTCACACACACAATAAATCCTACTGGTCACACACGAATTACATCCTACTGGTCACACACACAATACATCCTACCGGTCACACACAAAATACATCCTATTGGTCACACACACAATACATCCTACTGGTCACACGCACAATGCATCCTACTGGTCACACACAAAATACATCCTATTGGTCACACACACAATACATCCTACTGGTCACACACAAAATACGTCCTACTGGTCACACGCACAATACATCCTACTGGTCACACACACAATAAATCCTACTGGTCACACACACAATACATCCTACTGGTCACACACACAATACATCCTACTGGTCACACACAAAATACGTCCTACTGGTCACACACAAAATACATCCTGCTGGTCACACGCACAATACATCCTGCTGGTCACACGCACAATACGTCCTACTGGTCACACACAAAATACATCCTGCTGGTCACACGCACAATACATCCTACTGGTCACACACACAATACGTCCTACTCGTCACACACAAAATACGTCCTACTGGTCACACACACAATACATCCTACTGGTCACACGCACAATACATCCTACTGGTCACACGCACAATACATCCTACTGGTCACACACAAAATACATCCTACTGGTCACACGCACAATAAATTCTACTGGTCACACACACAATACATCCTACTGGTCACACACAAAATACATCCTACTGGTCACACGCACAATACATCCTACTGGTCACACGCACAATACATCCTACTGGTCACACGCACAATACATCCTACTGGTCACACGCACAATACATCCTACTGGTCACACACAATGCCTCCTACTGGTCACACAAACAATACGTCCTACTGGTCACACACACAATACGTCCTACTGGTCACATGCACAATACATCCTGCTGGTCTCACACACACAATACATCCTACTGGTCACACACGAAATACATCCTACTGGTCACACACACAATACATCCTACTGGTCACACACACAATACATCCTACTGGTCACATGCACAATACATCCTACTGGTCACACACAAAATACATCCTGCTGGTCACATGCACAATACATCCTACTGGTCACACACACAATACATCCTACTGGTCACATGCACAATACATCCTACTGGTCACACACAAAATACATCCTGCTGGTCACATGCACAATACATCCTGCTGGTCACATGCACAATACATCCTACTGGTCACACACAAAGTACATCCTACTGGTCACATGCAAAATACATCCTACTGGTCACACACACAATACATCCTACTGGTCACATGCACAATACATCCTACTGGTCACACACAAAATATGTCCTGCTGGTCACATGCAAAATACATCCTACTGGTCACACACACAATACATCCTACTGGTCACACACACAATACATCCTACTGGTCACACACACAATACATCTTACTGGTCACACACACAATACATCCTACTGGTCACACACACAATACGTCCTACTGGTCACACACACAATACATCCTACTGGTCACACACACAATACATCTTACTGGTCACACACACAATACATCCTACTGGTCACACACAAAATATGTCCTACTGGTCACACACACAATGCATCCTAATGGTCACACACACAATACATCCTACTGGTCACACACACAATACATCCTACTGGTCACACACACAATACATCCTACTGGTCACACACACAATACATCCTACTGGTCACACACACAATACATCCTACTGGTCACACACAAAATATGTCCTACTGGTCACACACACAATGCATCCTAATGGTCACACACACAATACATCCTACTGGTCTCACACACACAATACATCTTACTGGTCACACACACAATACATCCTACTGGTCACACACACAATACATCCTACTGGTCACACACAAAATATGTCCTACTGGTCACACACACAATGCATCCTAATGGTCACACACACAATACATCCTACTGGTCACACACACAATACATCCTGCTGGTCACACGCACAATACATCCTACTGGTCACACACACAATACATCCTACTGGTCACACACACAATACGTCCTACTGGTCACATGCACAACGGGGTAGAGTTTTTGCTTTCGGTGCAATCGGGAAATTACATCCAAAACGCCCTCGAAATTGCTCTGGTTCGGTTCCAGTTCCAGTTTCCAAAACAATTAATTTGCATAATCACAAATGTAAAATCTTCAATGTACCAGCGCAATTGAGCGGCGGAATTGAGTATAATCGTTTCTTTTCTTTCCATTAAAAATATTCCTTGATGTATTTAAGAGTGGTAACCTGGTGCAGTTTTATTAATACATCTGAAAATGGGCTTATCAACAAAAGTAAGCATTTTTAATGAGTGTTCAGTCCTCCAACTGTGCGAAACCTGATTTAAAATCACTGAAAATGACTTCAAAAACTGTACTGAACCATTTAATAGTTTCATTAGTGTACACTAGTCAGTTTATTAGTAAATTAAATATTTTAGATATGAAAAATCTTTTAAAATGTGCATACTAGTGCCTGTGCACCTAAGAAAATGAGCCCAATTTGAAGAGCCTTCCCGAACCAGCACAATTGGTGGAATCTCGCAATTTCGACCTGGAGGCGTGGCCAGTTTTGTAGGCGGAACCTGATTTGGTGAATTGAATCTTAAACCAGCATAAAAGATCACGGAAAACACGAACGTGAGTGGTTTTGGACGTAACTCACTTACATTTAAAATTCCCTGATCTTTTGCGCTGGTTCGGCCGATTCTGCCCGGATTGTGCTGATATTACCAGTGTAAACGAGCGGAGACTGTACCCCAATATGCCCTACTGGTCACACCCTCTTTGCTCATACAAGCATCTTTGTTATCTGTAGGGTATTTAGAGGATTCCCATATTGATAGGATGCAACCCACAACTCCCCATCGTGAAGCCTGAGTTGACTCCTCAGCATGATTCGGGCACTAATGTGACTGCTGTATAAAGCAATGCTTTGATCTTCAGTTCCAGAGAGTAAGAGCTGTGCTGACCCTGGTGTACCACTGAATGGGCAACGAAGAATTCTCCCAGGAAGCGGGCACATACACCAGGGCTATGCGACCATGGGCACCATCGTGCAGTTCACCTGTAATTATTTGTTTGTTCTGAGTGGCAATGCGCAGAGAACTTGTCAACAGGATGGAACGTGGACGGAGAAGCTGCCAACCTGTACAAAAGGTAACGCAGCGAAACCCTTTTGTAGCCAGACTCAAACATAAAAATGAAAGAAATAACCTCAAGTATCTGATACACATAGAAATCCGTCAGCATTTTCATTACGTACATATGATAACTCATGATTTCAAATAACACGGAGTACTTGTGGTTCTAGAGTTCAGTCACGCAGCGGTTGGATCTACTCATATTATAAATATCAAATCCAACAGTGGGAGCCTACCCCTACTTTGGGTTGTTGAATGTTCTTATGGACATTTGATATTCAGTGAGAGGTTTCAGCCTGGGACACCTCATGGGTGATGGACGTTGTTTACCAATCTGGAACCTATGATTTGTGTTTGCTCAAAAGCAAGCTTGTGATTTTCTTTGAAACAAATTGCAAGCTCGTGATTTTCTTTGAATCTCACCCAACCCCCGCTGTACCTGACCAGGGACCACTTGATGGTGTCGCTGGATGACATCTGGAAACACACCCAAGCCCTCATTACAGACTCTAACACTAGGGTGTGTTTCCTGCTGCTCCACCAATGCAGTCAATGTTAAAAGGGACGGCAACCTCCTTTATAGCTGGTAATATGTGTGCATTATTGGTGAAACATAGGGAGAGAGAAGGCTCCCCAGTGTCTTCAGCGCCATGGACCTGCGAGGAACCAGAAAGAATCCAGCATCCATTATCTGCATCCATCATCCACTAAACAGGACACCCCAGACAGTGCCAGGTTCAGTTGTTGTAGGATAACTTGGCCTAGGAGAAGCAATTAGTAGATCTGTACAAAATGTTGCCTATCAAGGTTCACTGGTGCAGCTGTTTTATAACTATGGGCCAGTCAGAGATAGCGCTTTGAATTCCCAGGGCATTGCCCATTTATGGCCTGTAAGTCATTCTCATGCATTCCCAGCATTTCAAATACAGAACATGAATGACAATAAGTGCACGTAAGGCGGAATTTGCAAAATCACCCTCCTAACTGGGAGTCTTGCCCACTGGGAGCGCATATCGAGGATTTAGGGGCACAGACCCCACGATTTTCTATTCAGTCATTTAACTTAATTTAATTTAATGCACAGAAAATTATGGCGAACATGCACCTATATTACCAGTATGCACTTTTGGATTTTATAAAGTTTTGATTTTGTAAAATCAGCCCTATACAGTGTGCTCCATGTTGCAAAAGATAAATACCTTTATAGAGCAGTGCGTGGTTTCTTTACAAATATCCCTTCATAATGGCAGCCAGGTTGATTTGGTCCCTATCTGTGCAAGTCAATAATCTTTGCCAAATATTTGCACATTAATTTCAAAGGTCACACCACATGTGACAGTAACAAGGGGCAGCTTCCAACATACATGCTCACAATCTAACCCGCCCTGTGTTTATGCTGAATTTCTTGCATATCTCAGTCCTGAGCATTTACCCTGGTTACAACATCTTTCCAGAGATTATGCTGCCCAGCCTGTGTGGTGCTGGCCCCCACAGACGCACAAAGAGCAGCCAGCCCCTCTGGCACTGCGTCAACATATTCTGACGGAGCCCTGTCAGTAAAACAGGCTCTTGTTCTGCGCCATCGATTCAGTCAAATTCCACTCTACACAGCACAGTTGACCTCTGCACATGCTAGTTAAACTAAATAGCTGTAGAACCACTTGAGTAGAGTGTAAAGGTCATAATCACAGGTGATGCAGGATTTTCCAGCTTGAACTCTTTACCCCAATTCATCAGCATTGGTTCAGTGGTAGTGTTCTTGCCTCTCAGTCAGAAAGTCATGGTTTCAAGCCCCGCTCCAAGATTTGAGCACAAAATCTAGGCTGGCGCTCAAGAGTGCTGCATTATCAGAGATGCTGTGCTTCATGTGTGAGATGTTAAACTCAGGTCCCGTCCGCCCTCTCGGGAACATGAAAAATCCCATGGCACTATGTAAGGAAGAGCAAGGGAGTTCTCTCGTTGATCTGCCAAGATTTATCCCACAACCAACGTTACCAAAAACAAATTATCTGGTCATTTATCTCAGAGGGAGTAATTTTGATCTTTGATGGGTGATAGCGAATCCCTTTACTGTGTATAAATTAGCTGCCACATTTGCCTGCAAGCCAACAGTGACTATACGTCAAAAGTAATTCATTGAATGTAAAGCATTTTGAGATGTCCTGAGGACATGGAAGACGCTATATAAATGCATGTTCTCTCTATCGATGTGGGTACCTTTTGCTCCCAGCAGAAAATCATGGGCGATTTCATAGCAAAGAATTTAATCATTTATCAGTCAGAAGTTTGAGTATTAACAATGAAAAAAAACTCAAAAGCTGAAGATATCCCAACTATTGTTACTTTTGTACAATGCTTCAATCTTTAGTTCCAGAGAGTAAGAGCTGTGCTGACCCTGGTGTACCACTGAACGGGCAACAAAGAATCCTCCCAGAAAGCGGGCACATATATCAGGGCTATGCGACCATGGGCACCATTGTGCAGTTCACCTGCAATTATTTGTTTGTTCTGAGTGGCAGTGCGGAGAGAACTTGTCAACAGGATGGAACGTGGACGGAGAAGCAGCCAGCCTGTATAAAAGGTAACGCAGTGAAACCCTTTTGTAGCCAAACTCAAAACTTTAAAATGAAAGAAATAACCTCAAGTATCTGATACACATAAAAATCCGTGAGCATTTTCATTGTACTTATGATAGCTTGTGATTTCAAATAACAGAGTACTTGTGGTTCTAGAACTCAGTCATCCAGCAGTTGGGTCTACTCATGGTATAAATATAAAATCACACAGTGGGAGCCTACCCCTACTTTGAGTTGTTGAATGTTCTCATGGATATTTGACATGTACCGAGAGGTTTTAGCCTAGGACACCTCACGGGTGATGGACGTTGTTTAAAGACCAGGGATCACTTGATGGTGTCACTAGGTGACATCAGGACACAGGCTCCAGCCTTCAGTACAGACTCCTGCTGCTTTCCCAATGCAGCTGTTGTTAAAAGGGATGGAAAACTGGGAAAACAGTGCCCACTTTCCCATTAGTATTCCACGTTTTCAAAATTGACTTCTTCGCACTAATATTCTTCAGGCTGGCAATTAAGGGCTTTCTCAGGGTTCCTAACTCCAATTGCAGCTATATACTGCTGTGTGAAATAAATTCCCCTTACAATCTATTTGCCCTAGAATTATTTCACCTCCAGCAAAGGTAAAGATGCTCTCATTGAATGTGCTGCTAGGACTATCGTTGCCCTACATCCTAACACTAGCACTAATGCTCTGTACGCAATAGACGTAGACTGCATGATATTTCAATTGACTGCAATATTCACCATGCATTATTAATACATGCGTTGCTCAGGTGTGTCAGGAGAGGCTTCTGCATGGCTGAACTGCAGAGATTTCAAGAGAAAAATTTCAGCATTTCTCAGTCAAAAAATAGGATTATTAACACTAAAGAAACCAAGAGCAGAACACATCCTGACTATTGTGATTGCTGTATAAAGCATTGTTTCGATCTTCAGTTCCAACGAGTAAGAGCTGTGCTGACCCTGGTGTACCACTGAATGGGCAACAAAGAATTCTCCCAGGAAGCGGGCACATACACCAGGGCTATGCGACCATGGACACCATCGTGCAGTTCACCTGCAATTATTCGTATGTTCTGAGTGGCAATGCGCAGAGAACTTGTCAACAGGATGGAACGTGGACGGAGAAGCAGCCAACCTGTATAAAAGGTAACGCAGCGAAACCCTTTTTGTGCGCGGTGTGGCTGGTGTGATGTCACGTGTTGCAGGATGCAATCCAAGTGTCATAACAAACCGGCGATATGAAGGGCTCGAATGTTGGGGACCACAGAGGAAAATTAGGAAGTTAGGCGTAATAATGGAAAGCGGGTGGATTATTTTTGTACGTAGGGAGCAAGTTGCTAGGGACAACCTTTGAAACAAATGGTACAAACTGGTTCACTAGGTCACCAGGCGGGGCAACACACCTGCATAGCTTGTCCCGATGTCACATGGTAACTTCGGCAGAAAATTGGCGAAAACTCCGGGTAAACAGGATGTTTACTCCTCTTCTCTTGGGTTTCTGCAGAGGTTGCAGTGGGAGATCACCCCGCAGAAATGTTATGCCAATATGTTTTGGAGAGAGAAGGGATATGGAAGAGAAGCGGTATGAAAATGGATTTGATAGCAATCAAAAAGTGATAGACTTGTTTCCTGTTCCTAAAAATTCCTATGTTCTTCTGATCATGGACATTGCAGAGTACGGTTAGAGTTGTAGATTATATTATTGCCTTCCCATGCTGGAGACCAGGAGTTACCCTCTGTTTTGGTGGCTCACAAATTAATTGTGCTGATTTTGTTTTTGTGTTCACAAATGAGAAAAATGGTAGATTTGGAGACTAAAACAATTTTAACCTATTTTTCAATTGCAAGCATCAACATCAAGCGCTTCCCGATCAGTGACAGCATGGCTTAAATATATAGTAAAGCTCCTTCTACACTGCCCCATAGAGAACCCTCAGATCAGCTTCAGCCCAAATTAAATACAGAGTAAAGCTCCCTCTACACTGCCCCATGAAGCACTCCTACTTCAGGCATAGCACTAGTTAGATACAGAGTAAATTTCCATGTGCACTGCCCTAACAACCACTCCCAGGGCAGGTATAGCATCGGTTAGATACAGAGTAAAGTTCCTTCTACACTGTCCCATCAAACACTCCCAGGTCAGGTACAACACAGGTTAGATACACAGTAATGTTCCCTCTACACATTACACGTTGCCAGGTCAGGTACAGCATTGATTAGATACAGAGTAAAATTCCCTGTATTCAACAATGTCCTTTAACCTGAAAGGAGCACTCCTGCTGCAGGCGTGACATTTCCATTTCTGGCGCCAAGTGAGATGCCAATATCTGTGCCGAACTGTGAATGATTTTCTGTTGCAGATGTGTGTCTAGTAAGTGCTGGGCTGGGAATGTCGAAACTCATTTCAGGTAGAACCTTTATATCCATCAGTGAGAGGAGATGTAAGCTGATACTGTGGGCTGATTTGGACCCAGGTCTAAGAGGTGACTGGGTAATCATTGACCCACTGAACCACTTTAGTTTAAATCTGCCAGTTCAACCTGTCTAACATTGCCTCAAAAGGCTTTGTATATACTTTTGATTATAAAATGTATAAGTAACTCATGGCGTAATTGACTCTGTGGATAGAATTTTAAAAGGGGTAAGGAGCAAAAGTTTTACAAACATTTGCAAATAAATACATAACAACATAGGACTATGCATAACTCTCATTGTATTCACAAGAGCATAGAATCTCTTACCTACCCCACTCTCCAAAAGTGTGCAGTAAAACATAATTTTAAAAATTGGTCAGCATTTCTCCAGCTTTATACACCCACTTCAGGTAAATGGACAAGGACTTGGGGAAGGACAAACTGTTCTCATCAGGGCCTAATCTTATCGAAGTTTAATTCTGACCACAGAAAGTCAGGTGGGCCCAGACGAACATTTAACAGACTCTGAAGAACTAGTTGGATGCTGTAAAGAATGGACAATAGGGCTGGTGTTTGGAGATCAAATGAGCTTCTTCACCTAAATCTATTTTCATAGTATCATAGTAGGCACAGCACAGGAGGAGGCCATTAGGCCTATTGTGCCTGTGCTGGCTCTTTGAAAGAGGTACCCAATTCCCCTGCTCTTTCTACATAGCCCTGTAAATTGTTTCCATTCAAGTATTTATCCAATTCCCTTTCGAAAGTTACTATTGAATCTGCTGCCGCCACCTTTTCAGGCAGTGCATTCCAGATCATTACAACATGCTGCGTAAAAAAATATTTCCTCATGTCGCCTCTGGTTCCTTTGCAGATCAACTTAAATCTATGTCCTCCGGTTACCGATCCTTCTGCCATTCGAAAGAGTTTCTCCATATTTACTCGATCAAAATCGTTCGTGATTTGGAACACCTCCAACAAATCTCCCCTTACATAAGAACATAAGAAATAGGAGCAGGAGTCGGCCATACAGCTCCTCAAACCTGCTCCGCCATTCAGTAAGATCATGGCTGATCTACCTCAACTCCACCTTCCCGTCCTATCCCTATATCCCTTGATTCCCTTAGAGTCCAAAAATCTATCGATCTCAGTCTTGAATATATTTAACGACTGAGCATCCACAGCCCTCTGGGGTAGAGAATGCCAAAGATTCACAACCCTCTGAGTGAAGAAATTTTTCATCATCTCGGTCCTCAATCGCCAACCCCTTATCTTGAGACTATGATCCCTAGTTCTAGACACTCCAGCCAGGGAAACAGCCTCTCAGCATCTACCCTGTCAAGCCCCCTAAGAATTTTATACATTTCAATGAGATAACCTCTCATTCTTCCAACTCCAGAGAATATAGGCCCAATCTACTCAATCTCTCCTCATATGACAACCCCCTCATCCCAGAAATCAATCGAGTGAACCTTCGGTGCACCCCCTCTAATGCAAATATATCCTTCCTTAGGTAAGGAGACCAAAACTGTCTCACCAGAGCCCTATATAATTGCAGCAAGACACCCTTACTCTCATACTCCAACCCCCTTGCAATAAAGGCTAACATACCATTTGCCTTCCTAATTGCTTGCTGTACTGCATGTTAACTTTCTGTAATTTGTGTACAAGGACACACAAATCCCTTTGAATACCAACATTTCTTAGTCTCTCACCTTTTAAAAAATATTCTGCTTTTCTATTCTTCCTACCAAAGTGGATAATTTCACATTTCCCCACATTATACTCCACCTGCCATCTTCTCGACCACTCACTTAATCTGTCCATATCCCTTTGCAGCCTCTTTGCGTCCTCCTCACAGCTTACTTTCCTATCTAGCTTTGTATTGTCAGCAAACTTGGATATATTACACTCGGTCCCCTCATCTAAGTCATTGATATATATTGTAAACAGTTGAGGTCCAAGCACTGATCTTTGCAGCACCCCACTTGTGACAATCTGCCAACCCGAAGATGACCCATTTATTCCTACTCTCTTTTCTGTCCGTTAACCAATCCTCATTTCATGCTGATATATTACCCCCAATCCCATGAACCCTAATCTTGTGTAACAACCACTTGTGTGGCACCTTATCGAATGCCTTTTGAAAATCCAAATATACTAAATCCACTGGTTCCTCCTTATCTACCCTGCTAGTTACATCCTCAAAAAACTCTAATAGATTTGTCAGACACAATTTCCCTCTCATAAAACTGTGTTGACTCTGCCTAATCATATTATGATTTTCTAAGTGCCCTGTTACTACGTCCTTAATAATAGATTCTAGCATTTTCTCTACTACTGATGTCAGGCTAACTGGCCTATAGTTTCCTGTTTTCTCTCTCCCTCCTTTCTTGAATAGCAGGGTTACATTTGCTACCTTCCAATCCATGGGGACCGTTCCAGAATCTAGGGAATTCTGGAATACCAAAACCAATACATTCATTATCTCTGTAGCCACATCAGAGTATGAGAATAGACTGCCGGCAAACATAAAAGGGAATCCAAAAATCTTCGATAGGCATGTAAACAGTAAACGGGTAGTAAGAGAAGGGGTGGGGCCAATCACGGACCAAAAAGGAGATCTACTCATGGTTGCAGAGGGCGTGGCAGAGGTACTAAATGAATACTTTGCATCTGTCTTTATCAAGGAAGAAGATGCTGCCAAAGTCTCAGTAAAGGAAGATGTAGTTGAGATACTGGATGGGCTAATAATTGATAAAGCGGAGCTTTTTTTTTATTCGTTCATGGGATGTGGGTGTCGCTGGCAAGGCTAGCATTTATTGCCCATCCCTAATTGCCCTTGAGAAGGTGGTGGTGAGCTGTCTTCTTGAACTGCTGCAGTCCGTGTGTTGAAAGTTCTCCCACAGTGCTGTTAGGAAGGGAGTTCCAGGATTTTGACCCAGCGACAATGAAGGAACGGCGATATATTTTCAAGTCGGGATGGTGTGTGACTTCGAGGGGAACGTGCAGGTGGTGTTGTTCCCATGTACCTGCTGCTCTTCTCCTTCTAGGTGGTAGAGGTCGCGGGTTTGGGAGGTGCTGTCGAAGAAGCCTTGGCGAGTTGCTGCAGTGCATCCTGTGGATGGGATACACTGCAGCCACTGTGAGCCAATGGTGAAGGGAGTGAATGTTTAGGGTGGTTGATGGAGTGCCAATCAAGTGGGCTGCTTTGTCCTGGATGGTGTCGAGCTTCTTGAATGTTGTTGGAGCTGCACTCATCCAGGCAAGTGGAGAGTATTCCATCACACTCCTGACTTGTGCCTTGTAGATGGTGTAAAGGCTTTAGGGAGTCAGGAGGTGAGTCACTCGCCGCAGAATACACAGCCTCTGACCTGCTTTTGTAGCCACAGTATTTATATGGCTGGTCCAGTTAAGTTTCTGGTCAATGGTGACCCCCAGGATGTTAATGCTGGGGGACTCGGCGATGGTAATGCCGTTGAATGTCAACGGGAGGTGGTTAGACTCTCTCTTGTTGGAGATGATCATTGCCTGGCACTTGTCTGGCATGAATGTTACTTGCCACTTATGAGCCCAAGCCTGGATGTTGTCCAGGTCTTGCTGCATGTGGGCTCGGACAGCTTCATTATCTGAGGGGTTGCGAATGGAGCTGAACACTGTGCAATCATCAGAGAACATCCCCATTTCTGACCTTTTGATGGAGGGAAGGTCATTGATGAAGCAGCTGAAGATGGTTGAACCTAGGACACTGCCCTGAGGGACTCCTGCAGCAATGCCCTGGGGCTGAGATGATTGGCCTCCAACAACCACTACCATCTTCCTTTGTGCTTGGTATGACTCTAGCCACTGGAGAGTTTTCCCCCTGATTCCCATTGACTTCAATTTTACTTGGGCTCCTTGGTGCCACATTCGGTCAAATGCTGCCTTGTTGTCAAGGACAGTCACTCTCACCTCACCTCTGGAATTCAGCTCTTTTGTCCATGTTTGGACCAAGGCTGTAATGAGGTTTGGAGCCGAGTGGTCCTGGCGGAACCCAAACTGAGCATCAGTGATCAGGTTATTGGTGAGTAAGTGCCGCTTGATAGCACTGTCGACGATATCTTCCATCACTTTGCTGATGATTGAGAGTCGACTGATTGGGGCGGTAATTGGCTGGATTGGATTTGTCCTGCTTTTTGTGGACAGGACATACCTGGGCAATTTTCCACATTGTCGGGTAGATGCCAGTGTTGTAGCTGTACTGGAACAGCTTGGCTGGAGGCGCGGCTAGTTCTGGAGCACAAGTCTTCAGCACTACAGCCGAGATGTTGTCGGGGCCCATAGCCTTTGCTGTATCCAGTGCACTCAGCCGTTTCTTGATATCACGTGGAGTGAATCGAATTGGCCGAAGACTGGCTTCCGTGATGGTGGGGATATCGGGAGGAGGATCATCCACTTCTGGCTGAAGATAGTTACAAACGCTTCAGCCTTGTCTTTTGCACTCACGTGCTGGACTCTGCCATCGTTGAGGATGGGGATGTTTACAGAGCCTTCTCCTCCCGTTAATTGTTTAATTGTCCACCACCATTCACGACTGGATGTGGCAGGACTGCAGAGCTTTGATCTGATCCGTTGGATGTAGAATCGCTTAGCTCTGTCTATAGCATGTTGCTTCCGCTGTTTAGCATGCATGTAGTCCTGGGTTGTAGCTTCACCAGGTTGGCACCTCATTTTTAGGTACGCCTGGTGCTGCTCCTGGCATGCTCTTCTACACTCCTCATTGAACCAGGGTTGATCCCCTGGCTTGTTGGTAATGGTAGAGTGAGGAATATGCCGGGCCATGAGGTTACAGATTGTGGTGGAATACAATTCTGCTGCTGCTGATGGCCCACAGCGCCTCATGGATGCCCAGTTTTGAGCTGCTAGATCTGTTCTGAATCTCTCCCATTTAGCACGGTGGTAGTGCCACACAACACGTTGGATGGTGTCCTCAGTGCGAAGACGGGACTTCATCTCCACGAGGACTGTGCGGTGGTCACTCCTACCAATACTGTCATGGACAGATGCATTTGCGACAGGTAGATTGGTGAGGACGAGGTCAAGTAAGTTTTTCCCTCATGTTGGTTCGCTCACCACCTGCCGCAGGCCCAGTCTGGCAGCTATGTCCTTTCGGACTCGGCCACTCGGTCAGTAGTGGTGGTTCCGAGCCACTCTTGGTGATGGACATTGAAGTCCCCCACCCAGAGTACATTCTGTGTCCGTGCTACCCTCAGTGCTTCCTCCAAGTGGTGTTCAACATGGAGGAGGACTGATTCATCAGCTGAGGGAGGGCGGTAGGTGGTAATCAGCAGGAGGTTTCCTTGCCCATGTTTGACCTAGAATCATAGAATCATAGAAGTTTACAACATGGAAACAGGCCCTTCGGCCCAACATGTCCATGTTGCCCAGTTTATACCACTAAGCTAGTCCCAGTTGCCTGCACTTGGCCCATGTAACTGTCCAAATGCTTTTTAAAAGACAAAATTGTACCCGCCTCTACTACTGCCTCTGGCCATGAGATTTCATGGGGTCCAGAGTCAATGTTGAGGACTCCCAGGGCCACTCCCTCCTGACTGTATATCACTGTACCGCCACCTCTGGTAGGTCAGTCCTGCCGGTGGGACAGGACATATCCATGGATGGTGATGGAAGAGTCTGGGACATTGGCTGAAAGGTATGAAAGGCTAGCTGTACTTAAAGTAGATAAGTCACCCAGTCCAGATGGAATGCATCTAGGTTGCTGAGGGAAGTAAGGGTGGAAATTGCGGCTATATCTTATCTGGCCATAATCTTCCAAACATACTTAGATATGGGGGGGTGGTGCCAGAGGACTGGAGAATTGCAAATGTTACACCCTTGTTCAAAAAAGGGTGTAAGGATAAACCCAGCAACTACAGGCCAGTCAGTTTAACCTCGGTGGTGGGGAAACTTTTAGAAACAATAATCCGGGACAGAATTAGAAGTCACTTGGACAAGTGTGGATTGATTAGGGAAAGCCAGCACGGATTTTTTAAAGGTAAATCGTGTTTAACTAACTTGGTAGAGTTTTTTGATGAGGTAAGTGAGAGGGTTGATGAGGGCAATGCGGTTGATGTGGTGTATATGGACTTTCAAAGGCTTTTGATAAAGTGCCGCATAATAGGCCATGGAATAAAGGGGGCAGTATCAGCATGGATACAAAATTGGCTAAGTAACAGGAAACAGACAGTAGTGGTGAACAGTTGTTTTTCGGATTGGAGGGAGGTATACAGTGGTGTTCCCCATGGGTCGGTATTAGGACCACTGCTTTCCTTGATATTTATTAATGACTTGGACTTGGGTGTTCAGGGCACAATTTCTAAATTTGCAGATGACACAAAACTTGGAAGTGTAATGAACAGAGAGGAGGATAGTGATAGAATTCAAGAGGATATAGACAGGCTGGTAGAATGGGCAAACACGTGGCAGATGAAATTTAATGCAGAAAAATGCGAAGCAATACATTTTGGTCTGAAGAACAAGGAAAGGCAATATAAACGAGAGGGCACAATTCTAAAAGGGGTACATGAACAGAGAGATCTGAGGTTATATGTGCACAAATCGTTGAAAGTGGCAGGGCAGGTTGAGAAAGCGGTTTAAAAAGCATACGGGATCCTGGGCTTTATAAATAGAGGCATAGAGCACAAAAGCAAGGAAGTTATGATGAACCTTTATAAAACATTGGTTCGGCCACAACTGTAGTATTGTGTCCAGTTCTGGGCACCACACTTTAGGAAAGATGTGAAGGCCTTCGAGAGGGTGCAGAAAAGATTTACTAGAATGGTTCCAGGGATGAGGGACTTTAGTTTCGTGGATAGACTGAAGAAGCTGGGGTTGTTCTTCTTGGAACAGAGAAGGTTGAGAGGCGATTTGATCGAGGTCAAAATCATGAAGGGTCTAGTCAGAGTAGATAGAGAGAAACTGTTCCGATTGGCAGAAGCGTCAAGAACTAGAGGTCATAGATTTAAGGTGATTGGCAAAAGAACTAAAGGTGACATGAGGAAAAACTTTTTTACGCTCTGAGTGGTTAGGATCTGGAATGCACTGCTGTGGGGGGGGGGAGGTTGGTGGTGGTGGAGGCAGATTCAATCAAGGCTTTCAAAAGGGAACTGGATAAGTACTTGAAAGGAAAAAATGTGCAGGGGAATAGGGCGGTGGATTGAGACTAACTGGATTGCTCTTGCATAGAGCCAGCATGGACTTGATGGGCTGAATGGCCTCCTTCTGTGCTGTAACTTTTCTATGATTCTATGATTCTATCTTTTAAAACCCTATGATGTAGGCCATCAGGTCCAGGGGATTTGTCGGCTTTTAGTCCCATTAATTTCTCCAGTACTTTTTCTTTACTAATGTTAATTACTTTAAATTCCTCACTCTCATTTAACCATTGATTCCCCATTATTTCCGGTATGTTTTTTGTGTCTCCTACTGTGAAGACAGATACAAAATATTTGTTTAATGTCTCTGCCATTTCCTTATTCCCCATTATAATTCCTCCTGTCTCTATCTCTAAGGGACCCATGTTTACTTTTGCTAATCTTTTCTTTCTTGCACACTTGTAGAAGCTCTTACAATCTGATTTTATATTTCTTGCAAGTTTACTCTCATTCAATTTTCTCCCTCTTTATCAATTTCTTGATTATACTTTGCTGATTTCAAAAACCCTCCCAATCCTCAGGCTTACTATTCTTTTTGGCAACATTATAAGCCTCTTCTTTTAATCTAACACTATCCTTAACCTCTCTAGTTAGCCAAAGTTGGATCACTTTTCCGTGGAGTTTTTATTCCTCAAGCGAATGTCTATTCGGTGAGAATTATAAATTATTTCTTTAAATGTTCACCATTGCTTATCTACCATCATATCTTTTAATCTAATTTCCCAACCTATCTTAGCCAATTTGTCCCTCATACCTATGTAATTGGCATTGTTTAAATTTAAGATCCTAGTTTCAGACTTAACTACTCAAACTCAATATGAAATTCTATAATATCATGATCACTCTGCCCCAGAGGATCCTTAACTATAAGATTACTAATTAACCCAGTCTCATTACATAATACTAGATCTAAAATAATCTGTTCCCTAGTTGATTCCTCGACATATTGTTCTAGAAAACTGTCTCGAATGCATTCCATGAACTCGTCCTCCAAACATAAGAACATAAGAAATAGGAGCAGGAGTAGGCCATTCGGTTCCCTCGAGCCTGCTCTGCCATTCAATAAGATTATGGCTGATCTTCGACCTCAACTCCACTTTCCCACCCGATCCCCATATCCCTTGATTCCCTTAGAGTCCAAAAATCTATCTATCTCACTCTTGAATATACTCAACGACTGAGCATCCACAGCCCTCTGGGGCAGAGAACTCCAAAGATTCACAACCCTGAGTGAAGAAATTTCTCCTCATCTCAAGTCCTAAATGGCTGACCCCTTATCCTGAAACTATGCCCTAGACTCTCCAGCCAGGAGAAACAGCCTCTCAGCATCTACCCTGTCGAGCCCTCTCAGAATCTTATATGTCTCAATGAAATCATCCCTCATTCTTCTAAACTCCAGAGAGTATAGGCCCATTCTACTCAATGTCTCCACATAACTACTTTTGCCAATTTGGTTTGCCCAGTCTATATGAAGATTAAAATCCCCCACGATTATTGCATTACCCTTGTTACCTGCTCCTCTAATTTTCTGATTTATACTCTGTCCAACACTATAACTACTGTTAGGGGGCCTATAAACTACTCCCACCAGTGTTTTCTGCCCCTTGTTGTTTCTTAACTCCACCCAGACTGATTCTACATCCTGATTTTCTGAGCTAAGATCCTTTCTCACTACTGCCTTTCTCGCATTCATTATTATCAGGGCTACAACCCCTGCCACTGCCCCACTTTTCCATTTTGCCTATCTTTTCTAAAAGTCAAGTATCCTGGAATATTTAGTTCCCTCAAGTACCCTGGAATATTTCGTTCCCTTAACTACATCACAGTTCCCTTAACCTTCTCTGTTCTAAGCACAACCCTAGCTTCTCCAGTCTCTCCATATAACTGAAGTCCCTCATCTTGTGAATATACAATATTTTTAACAACAGGAAAAGTCTATTAGACCCAAAAGCCCTGTCTGTTTTCATTGCGCTCAGTCCCACTGTATATCCTCATTATATTCCCCATTCCCTTCTCCCTCCAGAATCTTTCCTCTTGACCCCAGGGTAAAACTTTATGAGGAGGAGGTTTGTAATGTCAGACTTTATTATGTAGTGCTCTGAGTCCAGGCAGTCCTGTCAGTATTGGGAGGGATAGGGTGAGTGTAATGCCTTCTCTCTCTTGTTTTGCTTACATGCATTTCTTTCTGTTTCAGCTTGCAAAAAACCCAAGATCCCTAACCTGGTGAGACAGAGAGTTCTGTCAACACAGCCTCAGACCAGGTGAGATGCCCAATGCCTGCCATTGGAAAGCAATGTGATGTTCTCGGGTACTAGCTTTCACAGCCTAGTTTCCTTTTCACAGATACAGGCACGCTCACAAGTACAGACTGACATATGGGTGTTGATACATGTACACTCACTGGCACAGGCAATCTCTTAGACACACCCACAGACACAGACAGACACAAGATCCAATGGTAGAATCCTTGAGTGTTTGTTACTGGTAAGATTTATGTGATGTCATTGGAAGATCAATGACCTCGTCACATGTTGTCCATAACAGGTATCATGTTGCTTATTTTCACCAACAGGAAGACTCCATTGCACAGGCTGTTATCCACTCTACAGGACAAGAAGCAGTCTCAAATGTCTCCCACTAAAATCCCAGTACACCACATTGGGAATCTGCCCACAGGATTCTATCATCCCCACACACAGCTGGAGTACGAGTGCATCTCCCCCTTCTACAGGCGTCTTGGGAGTAGGAAAAGGACATGTCTTAAAACTGGCAAATGGAGTGGACGATCACCATCGTGCATTCCCAGTAAGTATGATTCATGTTTAAAGGTATTTGATTTAATTTCTCTTTCTGGTGCTATGATGTGAGAAAGGTGTGAAAAAAATGAAGTATTTCTGTCTTGTTTTAATTTGGTGGCTGTTCCTTTAAATCTAGTCATAGTACACAAGCAGTTAAAAAAATGACTGCAGTTTAGATTCCTGCTCATTCTGGTACAATGTTAGAAGTTTCATCAGCTACAAGCTTGAAAGAAGATCTCAAACATTGATGTGCAATTGGTTTACTTTGTATATGACTCACAGTTCCTTTCTACATTTCAGAAGTTATTCAAATTCAAGGAAGTCCCAGTAACTGTTTTCTGGGATATATATATATTAACAAAAAAGCTGTTCTGTTTAAATTTGAGAGTCAGTTTGAAAATCTTGACGAGAAGGAACCAGTCAGTTTGAAGCTTCCAAGAGATAGATTAGAAGAGACTATGGCATGGGTAAGAAATTTAAAAACAAAAATACTGCCTCATGTTGTTCGCTGTGACTATTGACACCACTGTGTCCGCCAATGAGTCGGAGGCCGGGAATAGTGGTGTCACTACATGCAGCCCATATTGTTTTTCCACTTGAAGAGTTAGGTGAAAGTTTCTACTGTAAATATGGAACTGTTTTATATGATTGTTACTTATTTGCTTGTTCATTTTTTGTTAAATACATTCGTTGAATGGTTTTTACCATAAAAAGTGAACTGTGAAGGTGTGATGAGCCATTTGCATATTGTTGATGACAGAAACTCTATGAAGGCATAGGGAGGAACGAGTAACTAAACACAATTAACAGGCAAGATTTTCTGTTTTGATATCACGGGCGGCTCACTGACAGCCTAGTTAGATCTCACGGCCAAGATTGACACTCTCGACAGTAAGAGAATTCTGACTTGTCCAAGAGGAACTTAAAGTACAAGAGCTGAAATACCTTTGAGTAAGAGGATAGAAAAAAACATAACAAGGTGGACAGGCACAGGAGACCTTAACTGGGCATCGGCAGGTGAGTGAGACCCATCTCGGTGCCAAGCCCTCTGATCTTCTTGCGTGCGGGGAAGTCCCTGATGCCTGCTTAGCATCTCCTCCCTATGCAGGATGGTTGAAGACTCGGACAGGTCTAAGTGAATGTGGTAAACCTTTTACAGGTGGATTTCATTAGTTTCATTGTGAGGTACCTCCTTACGGTTTAAAAAAAATTACTGAAAACAGAATCTGCTAAGAGTTACTGACCCTTGTTAAAACTATAACACACAAATGCCTAAATCCCAGAAGGTACCAATCTCTGTTTTATTGCCAAGTCACTGCTGTTATTTCCTCAATGTTTCTCTGGTGGTGCCACGAGTTGAATCTCAGCTATGATCCTAGAAATATGGAATCCTCGTGTTAAACTGCCCTTCCCTCCCTTCTCCAGTTCAAAACAAAACAGACTCCTCGCATGGATATGACCCCACATGGCCTCCATTTCATTCAGGCTGCTCTCAGGAGTTCACTAATCATGAGTCAAGCATATAATGCAATGAAAAGTATAGAAAAGTTTCCTCTCTACATGTGGTCATGAAAGTGGTTTAAATAAGGAGTCTCACAATCAGGACCACCTTTAAACAACAACTCTCCCCATCAGGACCACCTTTAAACAACAACTCTCCCCATCAGGACCACCTTTAACCAGCAACTCTCCCCATCAGGACCACCTTTAACCAGCAACCCTCCCCATCAGGTCCACCTTTAAACAACAACTCTCCCCATCAGGACCACCTTTAAACAACAACTCTCCCCATCAGGACCACCTTTAAACAGCAACCCTCCCCATCAGGACCACCTTTAACCAGCAACTCTCCCCATCAGGACCACCTTTAAACAGCAACTCTCCCCATCAGGACCACCTTTAAACAGCAACTCTCCCCATCAGGACCACCTTTAAACAGCAACTCTCCCCATCAGGACCACCTTTAAACAACAACTCTCCCCATCAGGACCACCTTTAAACAACAACTCTCCCCATCAGGACCACCTTTAAACAGCAACCCTCCCCATCCGGACCACCTTTAACCAGCAACCCTCCCCATCAGGACCACCTTTAAACAGCAACTCTCCCCATCAGGACCACCTTTAAACAGCAACCCTCCCCATCAGGACCACCTTTAAACAGCAACCCTCCCCATCAGGACCACCTTTAAACAGCAACTCTCCCCATCAGGACCACCTTTAAATAGCAACTCTCCCCATCAGGACCACCTTTAAACAGCAACCCTCCCCATCCGGACCACCTTTAACCAGCAACCCTCCCCATCAGGACCACCTTTAAACAGCAACTCTCCCCATCAGGACCACCTTTAAACAGCAACCCTCCCCATCAGGACCACCTTTAAACAGCAACTCTCCCCATCAGGACCACCTTTAAACAGCAACCCTCCCCATCCGGACCACCTTTAAACAGCAACCCTCCCCATCCGGACCACCTTTAAACAGCAACTCTCCCCATCAGGACCACCTTTAAACAGCAACTCTCCCCATCAGGACCACCTTTAAACAGCAACCCTCCCCATCCGGACCACCTTTAACCAGCAACCTTCCCCATCAGGACCACCTTTAAACAGCAACCCTCCCCATCAGGACCACCTTTAAACAGCAACCCTCCCCATCAGGACCACCTTTAAACAGCAACTCTCCCCATCAGGACCACCTTTAAACAGCAACTCTCCCCATCAGGACCACCTTTAAACAGCAACTCTCCCCATCAGGACCACCTTTAAACAGCAACTCTCCCCATCAGGACCACCTTTAAACAGCAACTCTCCCCATCCGGACCACCTTTAAATAGCAACTCTCCCCATCCGGACCACCTTTAAATAGCATGGCCGGAACTCTCCTCCGTGATTTCACCGGAAATCAGACAGTATTGAAGGCAGTGAAGGAATGAAGGAAAGTGAGGGCACTGCCCGACCTGTATTTCTCTACCCCTGCCCTTGCCGTTGGCCTCTCCTTCATCGTCTGCTGCATGTAAATGTTTGGTTGGGAGCGGGGTTCCTAGATTCCTGTCAGATTTCCTTCCCGTCCACCTCTGTTAGCACCGTTTCCCAAGGCGGCCATGGGGTAGGTGGCAGTAGGCCCCTGGAATGGCTGTGAGAAGCCTCATGGAGGGAGAGGGTCTTGTGATGGCCTTTTCGCCCTCCAGCCTGGCCTCCAACACTTATCTACTGAAGGCCCCGATCTCAGCCCAGGCCTTCAATGGGAAGATTGTCCTGATCTTCGGGGCGCTTCTGCCCCTTTCAGGTCCCTTGCCGGCTCTTCTGGTGCTGCAGTGGCATGTCTTCTTCGTACTGGAAGGTCAACTCTTGGTGAACATCCAGCCGAGTAGGGACAGATTCGGAGGGCAGTTGGAAGACCGCCCCAAAGAGGAGAATCCCGACACGTCTCTCCGTGTCAGGGCCACTTTAAACATCACATCTCTATATCCAGGCCTCATTTTAAGCGGAGACTCTCTCTATCAGGACTCATTTTAAACAGCAACAACTTGCATTTACATAGCACCTTTAATGTAGAAACTGTCCCGAGATGCTTTACGGAGGACGGGGTTAGAATAAATAAATTAAGGGAACAGATGCAGAGCCAGGAGATCATAAGCTTGGTTGAAAAGATGGGTTTAAAGGTGAAGAGAGAAATGGAGAGGTGGAGATGTTTAGGGAGGGAGTATCAGAAAGTGAGGCTGATGTGGGTGCATGTCCTGCCACCAACGGTGGGGTGAAAGGAGGATGGAATATACAGAAGGCCAAAGTTGGAGGACCGAATTGTGCAGGAGAGAGATAAAAGGTTGGATGGGTCAAGGCCGTGGAGAGATTTGAAGATGAAGATTTTAAAATCAATACAGTGGGGGACAAGAAGTGGGACTTAGTCCAGGACAAGGTACGGGCAGTTGAGTTTTGGACAAGGTGGTATTTATGGAGAGAGGAGGATCGGAGGCCGACAAGGATGGCATTGGAAAAGCCAAATCTAGAGGTGGGAAGTAGACACATGCATGGCAATGACTGTCACTGGTACTGTGAGTGAGGCGAGCAATATTGTGGAGGTGACATAATCAGTCTTGGTTTGAAGCTCAGCTCTGAGTCGAAGTGTTTTTGCACGGTCTGGTTCAGCTTGACCAAGTGGTTAGGAAGAGAATGGAGTCAGTGGCAAGGGAGTAGAGCTTATGGTGGGGGCTGACGTTCAATAGGAGGGGATTTTGACTCATCCATGGCTTCATGTCAGATAGACAACCTGACAGTACAGAGGTGGTCATCAGGGCAAGGAAGAGGTGGAGGTTGGTAGCATCAACATATATGGAAGCTGACTCACTGCCAGCAGATGTCACCGAGGGGCTGTATGTAGATGAGTAAGAAGAAGGGGCCAAGAAAAGGAGGACTTCAGAGGTACCTGTGTGGGGATGGAAGAGAAGCCATGGTACCCACTGGAAAACAGCAGGTATAATTTTGCTGCCGTTTCTAGAAATTTCTGGCCTGCCTCGTAAGGGCTGGGACCTCCCTCTGCTGCAAACCTCTATGGTACCTAGTGAATTGTGACTTTTGTTCCCAGCAGTGGGCTACATAAATAGCCACCCAGTGGAGCGACTGTACCCCACAGCTGTAATGCAAGAATCTTGAGTGTTTCCGCTGTTGTTTATTTAATCCAAGCTAGATAGGAACATAGGAAGAAATATAGGAACAGGAGTAGGCCATTCAGCCCCTCGAGCCTGTTAGATTCAATTACAGCATGGCTGATCTGTATCTTAAGTCCATTTACCCACCTTGGTTCCATAACCCTTAATACCCTTACCTAACAAAAATCTATCAATCTCAGTTTTTAACTTTTCAATTGACCCCCAGCCTCATCAGCTTTTTGGGAGAGAGAGTTCCAGATTTCCACTATCCTTTGTGTGAAGAAGTGTTTCCTGACATCACCCCTAAACTGCCTAGCTCTAATTTTAAGGTTATGCCTCCTTCTTCTAGACTCCCTCACCAGAGGAAATAGTTTCTCTATCTACCCTATCAAATCCTTTAATCATCTTTAAACACCTCAATTAGATCACACCTTAATCTTCTATATTCAAGGGAATACAAGCCTAATCTATGCAACCTGACCTCATAATTTAACCCATTTAGCCCCAGTATCATACTGGCGAATCTACGCTGCACCCCCTCCAAGGCCAATGTATCCTTCCTGAGGTGCGGTGCCCAGAACTGAACGGAGATCAACTGAACCAGCTCAGTGCGTGTCAGTGACACAGCCTGTAGAAATCGGGATTTTCTTCCAGCTGGTGTTTCCTCACATGGCCGTTATAAGGTGTAACATTTATGCTGTTTGATTGTCTCCCACTCGGCAGTTTGTGGAAAACTTGGCAATTTCAGCCTGCAGAACCTGCCCTCGATGGCTTGGACCTGGCAGGCCGCGCTCTACCAGAAGACGTCACGGACCAGCAATGACATCGTCAGGCAGCACACATGGTTCCTGGCCTGCAGCGGGGCGGTCCTGAACGAGCGGAGCGTTGTGGTCGCCGCCCACTGCGTGACGGAGCTGGGCAAGGCGGCGCTGATTAGCACGGCCGACATGATGGTGGTTCTGGGAAAGCATTACCACGACGAGGAGCGTCAAGAGATGAGCCGGCAGCACCTACAAGTGAGTAACGTTCACCCCGGGAGAAGGAAGGGAGAGATGCTCAGACACTGATTGCAGGCCCTGTGACTTTAACCTGTAAGTTATCACACCCGGAGCATTGCTGTGTGGAGTGTTGAAGGACAAACATTCGTTGCTCCCGTTTTGAGGTATTTTGAGGTACTGCCAGGTCCCATTCCTCTGTTGTTGAAAGAACCATATTTAATAAAAAATGTATTCTCGGGATGTGGGTGACACTAGCAAGGCTGTATTTGCTGTCCATCCTGTGCCGGCCTAGGATCTGCAAAAGAGAAAAAAAAATGATTGAAATTTTACAATTTCAAACTTGCTACTCCGCGACCAACTGCCATAGGGAAACTGGCCCTTGTAATGACAATGGGTCTCCTCTTCCGCTAGGTTCAGATCCTGACGCGCTAGTGCACTTGCAGGTGTAGATGGTGTGAGGGGAAAGGGAGACAGAACTAACAGGGAATTGCAGTGGATAATGAAACTTTCTGAACACAAGAGACGCCCGCTATCACTTCCAGCGAAACTTTGCAAGATCCAAAAAAAAGGGTCAGGGAGCTCGTGGCAGTGTCAAGGGAGTTTTACTCTGTGTTAACTCTTGGTGTGAACAGATGCAATGCAATGAGATCAGGGAAGGAAAATAAACAGTGAGAATATAATCAATGTGACGCTGGACTACAGGACACAATACAGGAAAGGGATCTGACAGTATTGGATGAGCTAACCGGCTCTTGGGATGGATAGAGCACAAATCCCAGGAGATACTGGTATGGCCATACCTGGAGTACTGTGTACAATTTGGTCACTGTACTACAGCAAAGATATCCAGACATTGGAGGCAGTGCAGAAAAGGGCAACTAAACTGATATCTATCTTAAGGCATCTAGGCTATGAGGAGAGGCTAAAGAACGTAGGATTGTTTACTCTGGAGAAGATAAGGCTCGGGAGAGATATTATGCAAGACTCCTAAGGGAATAGATCAATTGACCACAAAATAATGGCGAGTTCACAGCACACGCCGTTATTAGTGTGTAAAAAATCCAGCAGTTTGTGGGGAGGAAGAGATACGTCGTGAGTTGCAAATCACCACAAATTGCTGGACAGTTTGCACCGCTCCACCATTAGCCTTGTGAAAATGGGATCTCGGCGTCAACCTCGTCATGAGTGTCAAAAAATTGCTGGATTTGCACTGTAAACTCGCCGCAGAAAGTTAGGGCTGCTATTTCACAGCATTAGGACCCTGATAATGGGGTGATTTATGGTCCTAACATCACACTCAACCTCTCCGGCCCAGAAAGGGAACAATTGAAACTGTGGAGTCTCACTCCTGCGGGCAGTAACTTGTTCCTACAAGTTTTTAAAATTTTAAATGTTTTAGTTTTCTCTTACTTTTCCTTTCTGTCTCTTTTTTCTATCTCTCTTAATCCAATCTTTCGTTTCCTCTCTTTATTTCTCTTTCTGTATTTAATTTGACTCTAATTCACCCTATCTCATTCTCCATCGTTTCTCTGTTTCCTTAACTATCCTTAAATTTCATTGGTTACGGAGATAGTCTATTGGTCCCGTCATTCACAGAAGCCCTGTTGACCTCACCACGCCGTGATCAACTCGCACTTCTAGAAATTTGCGGCACAAAACTAATTGGAGCTGAAGGGTGAGGAAATAAATCCAACTCACGGTGCTCACCGTGAGATGCCGCACTCCAATAAATTCCGGGTTAATAATGAGATTGCCACAAACTCTGGCACCACGGGACATGGGCTCGGGCTTAGGAGAGGGAAAGTGCACAGACAGTTTAGATTTAACTACACAGAGAGGTGAAAGTGTGGAACATGTGAAGTGGGAGGCAGTAGAGATGGATAGTGTAGAAGAAATCATGGTGATTGAATTGATATTTGAGCGATATTTTGGCTAGATTGATTGTAGAGTCATTTCCAGTCCTATACTTTCTTATGTTACCTGCCCTGGGAGTGCTTATTGGGACAATGTCGAGGGAGCTTTACTCTGCTTCTAATCTGCATTGTACCTGCTCTGAGGATGCTTGATGGAGCAGTGTAAAGAGCTTTACTCTTTATCAAACCTGTGCTAAGGGTGGTTAATACTGCAACTAGCTGTACAAGTGAAATGTGTTCCATTCTCCTCACTGACAGTCCTGAAGGGCACAGAAAGACCTATAAAACAAGAAAAATAATTAGAACTACTTTTACAGTGATATGATTTCTTTCCATCAGATCTCTGCAGTTATTGTGCATCCCTCCTACGACCCAATACTGCTGGATTCAGATATTGCAATAATCAAACTGATGGACAAGGCGAAAATCACTGACCAGGTACAGCCTGTTTGTCTCCCTGATGTAAATGATCTATCCATCATGAATACACAGGGCTATGTCACCGGGTGGAGAATGAACAGTGATGCCAAGGACTCGGCTCATAAAAATGAAACCCTCCGTGTGGGCACCATTGAAATCGGTGACTCCGTCCAGTGCGAACAGCAGTACGAGGAGAACGGGATCTCTGTCAGCATCACCGAGAACATGTTCTGTGCCCGTCAGGATCCAAGCGGTTTCTCAAACATCTGCCCATTGGAGACAGGTGGCGTGGCAACCTTCCCTGCGGCAGACAGGGCTGGCTCTGCTCTCACCTGGTACCTGGTGGGGTTGGTCAGCTGGGGGTACGAGAAAGGTTGTAGTCAAGAACTTTTCACAGTCTACACCAATGTAACCCCATTCAAAGACTGGATTGAAAAACACCTGAAATAAGACTCTTTCCATAGGGAGCATCCCACAGTGCCTACAAGAGCAATGGTGTTTGGTTTTGGGTTTGTATCAGTTGAACTGTTTGATATGTTTACACAAGATAATCAATATATTCATTGTAACAGCTTAACCTGTCAGTACAGATCATCCTCCTTATCGAACGACTGAATTTATGTTTGTGACTCTTCCTTAGGACATGCAAAACAAAACTATCCAATTAAAAGGATTTCACACTTCCACCCCAGGGATCTAATTCAGACCCCATCCCAGGGATCGAATTCAGACCCCACCCCAGGGATCAAATTCAGACCCCACCCCAGGGATCAAATTCAGACCCCACCCCAGGGATCAAATTCAGACCCCACCCCAGGGATCGAATTCAGTCCCCACCCCAGGGATCAAATTCAGACCCCACCCCAGGGATCTAATTCAGACCCCACCCCAGGGGTCGAATTCAGACCCCACCCCAGGGATCGAATTCAGACCCTATTCCAAGGATCAAATTCAGACCCCATCCCAGGGATCGAATTCAGACCCCACCCCAGGGATCAAATTCAGACCCCACCCCAGGGATCAAATTCAGACCCCACCCCAGGGATCTAATTCAGACCCCACCCCAGGGATCAAATTCAGACCCCACCCCAGGGATCGAATTCAGACCCCACCCCAGGGATCAAATTCAGACCCCACCCCAGGGATCAAATTCAGACCCCACCCCAGGGATCTAATTCAGACCCCACCCCAGGGATCAAATTCAGACCCCACCCCAGGGATCGAATTCAGACCCCACCCCAGGGATCGAATTCAGTCCCCACCCCAGGGATCAAATTCAGACCCCACCCCAGGGATCAAATTCAGACCCCACCCCAGGGATCTAATTCAGACCCCACCCCAGGGATCGAATTCAGACCCCACCCCAGGGATCAAATTCAGACCCCATTCCAAGGATCAAATTCAGACCCCATCCCAGGGATCGAATTCAGACCCCACCCCAGGGATCAAATTCAGTCCCCACCCCAGGGATCAAATTCAGACCCCAACCCAGGGATTGAATTCAGACCCCACCCCAGGGATCGAATTCAGACCCCACCCCAGGGATCGAATTCAGACCCCACCCCAGGGATCAAATTCAGACCCCAACCCAGGGATCAAATTCAGACCCCAACCCAGGGATTGAATTCAGACCCCACCCCAGGGATCAAATTCAGACCCCACCCCAGGGATCAAATTCAGACCCCATTCCAAGGATCAAATTCAGACCCCACCCCAGGGATCGAATTCAGACCCCACCCCAGGGATCAAATTCAGACCCCACCCCAGGGATCAAATTCAGACCCCATTCCAAGGATCGAATTCAGTCCCCACCTCAGGGATCGAATTCAGACCCCACCCCAGGGATCAAATTCAGACCCCACCCCAGGGATTGAATTCAGACCCCACCCTAGGGATCTAATTCAGACCTCACCCCAGGGATCGAATTCAGACCCCAACCCAGGGATCGAATTCAGACCCCATCCCAGGGATCGAATTCAGACCCCACCCCAGGGATCAAATTCAGACCCCACCCCAGGGATTGAATTCAGACCCCACCCTAGGGATCTAATTCAGACCTCACCCCAGGGATCGAATTCAGACCCCAACCCAGGGATCGAATTCAGACCCCACCCCAGGGATCGAATTCAGTCCCCACCCCAGGGATCGAATTCAGTCCCCACCCCAGGGATCGAATTCAGTCCCCACCCCAGGGATCAAATTCAGACCCCAACCCAGAGATCGAATTCAGACCCCAACCCAGAGATCGAATTCAGACCCCAACCCAGGGATCAAATTCAGACCCCACCCCAGGGATCAAATTCAGACCCCACCCCAGGGATCGAATTCAGTCCCCACCCCAGGGATCGAATTCAGTCCCCACCCCAGGGATCGAATTCAGTCCCCACCCCAGGGATCGAATTCAGACCCCACCCCAGGGATCGAATTCAGTCCCCACCCCAGGGATCGAATTCAGTCCCCACCCCAGGGATCGAATTCAATCCCCACCCCAGGGATCGAATTCAGTCCCCACCACAGGGATTGAATTCAGACCCCACCCCAGGGACCGAATTCAGTCCCCACCCCAGGGATCGAATTTAGTCCCCACCCCGGGGATCAAATTCAGACCCACCCCAGGGATCGAATTCAGTCCAGACCCCAGGGATTAAATTCAGACCCCACCAAGGGGTCGGATTCAGACCCTACCCCAGGGATCGAGTTCAGTCCCCACCCCGGGGATCGAATTCAGACCCCACCAAGGGGTCGAATTCAGACCCCACCAAGGGGTCGAATTCAGACTGCACCCCAGGGATCGAATTCAGTCCCCACCCCAGGGACTGAATTCAGACCCCACCAAGGGGTCGAATTCAGACCCTACCCCAGGGATCGAGTTCAGTCCCCACCCCAGAGATCGAATTCAGTCCCCACCCCAGAGATCGAATTCAGACCCCACCCCAGGGATCGAATTCAGTCCACACCCCAGGGATTAAATTCAGACCCCACCAAGGGGTCGAATTGAGTCCCCATCCCAGGGATCGAATTCAGACCCCCTTCTAAGGAGAACAATTCCAGCTTCTCTAATCTTTCCACATAACTGTGGTCCCTCATCCCTAGTACTATTCTAGTAAATCTCTGCACCCTTTCTAAGGCTAGCACATCTTTCCTGCTCAGGTGTCCAGAATTGGACACAATACTTCAGCTGAGACCTAACCAGTGATTTATAAAGCTTTTGCATAACTTGTTTGCTTTTGTATTTAATGCCTCTATTTATAAATCTCAGGATCAAAATGCTTTTTAACAGCCTTCTCAACTTGTCCTGCCATCTTCAAAGACTTGTGTACGTATACCTCCAGATCTCTCTGTTCCCTTTAAAATTGTACCATTTAGTTTATATTGCACCTCTTTATTCCTCCTTCCAAAGTGCATTACTTCACTGCATTAAATTTCATCTGCCATGTGTCTGCCCATTTTATCAGTCTGCCAATGTCCTCCTGAAGTCTGCTATTGTGCTCCTCACAGTTTGTTACTTTTCCAACTTTTATGTCATCTGCAAACTTTAAAATTTCACTTCCAGTCACTGTGTCATGGAAAAGAAAATATTTGTATAGTGCCTTATCACCTCACTGAAAAATCTCAAAGTGCTTCACACAGTGAATTATTTTTGAAGTGTAATGACTGTTGTGCAGACAAAAGGGGTTGTCCAGGCACAAGGAGCAACAATGGCCAATTCCTGCATTAGAGAAACATGAAAGAAAGAACTTGGCATCGATACGACCTGATGATATCCCAAAGTGCTTCACAGCCAATGATATACTTTTAAAGTATAGACTGTTGTAAGGTAGCCTAATGCAGTAGTCAATTTGCACACAGCCAAGTCCCACAAACAGCAATGAGGTAAATGACCAGATAATCTGTTTTAGTGGTGTTGGTTGAGGGATAAATATTGGTCAGGACACCAGGAGAACTATTCTGCTCTTGTTCAATCTTTTACATCCACCTGAGAAGGCAGATGGGGGCCTCAGTTTAACATTTCATCCAAAACATGGCACCTCCGTCAGTACTAGAGTGTCAGTCTTGATTATGAGTTCAAGTCTATGGAGAAGGGTTTGAACCCACAACTTTCTAACTCAGAGGTGAGAGAGCTACCAGTGAGCCAAGGCTAATGCCAACACAGAGGGATGAATAATGAAAACCAGAGAGATATGTACAAGCAAAATTTTTTGATCAGTATGTTTCCAGCCCAACGAGGAATGAAGCTGTGCTGGATCTAGTTCTGTGGAATGAAATGGCGTAGGTGAAGCATGTTTCAGTGGGAGAACATTTGGGAAACAGTGACCACAATATCATTAGGTCTAGAGTAATTACTGAAAAGGATAATGAAAAATCAAATGTGAAAATACTCAACTGGAGGAGGGCTAATTTCAGTTTGTTGAAAAGGGATCTGGCGCAGGTGGATTGGAATCAAAGATTGGCAGGTAAAACAGTAAATGAGCAATGGGAGGCCTTCAAAGAGGAGATAGTTCAGGTGCAGACTAGACACATGCCCATGAGGGGGGAAAGGAAGGGCACCAAAGCTAGAGCTCCCTGGATGACTAAAGATACTGAGATTAAAATGAAACAGAAAAAGGAGCCATATGATAAATGTTGGGTTCATAATTCAGTAGAAAACCAAGCTGAATACAGAAAGTACAGGAGAGAGATGAGGTGAGAGTGACTGCCCTTGACATCAAGGCAGTATTTGACCGAGTGTGGCACCAAGGAGCCCAAGTAAAATTGAAGTCAATGGGAATCAGGGAGAAAACTCGCTGGAGTCGTACCTCGCACAAAGATGGTAGTGGTTGTTGGAGGCCAATTATCTCAGCCCCAGGACATTGCTGCAGGAGTTCCTCAGGGCAGTATCCTAGGCCCAACCATCTTCAGCTGCTTCATCAATGACCTTCTCTCGATCATAAGGTCAGAAATAGGGATGCTCGCTGACGATTGCATGGTGTTCAGTTCCATTTGCAACCCCTCAGATAATGAAGCAGTCCGTGCCCGCATGCAGCAAGACCTGGACAACATCCAGGCTTGGGCTGATAAGTGGCAAGTAACATTCGCGCTAGACAAGTGCCAGGCAATGACCATCTCCAACGAGAGAGTCTAACCCTAACCTTGACAATCAACGACATTACCATCGCCGAATTCCCCATCATCAAAATCCTGGGGGTCAACTTAACTGGACCAGCCACATAAATACTGTGGCTACAAGAGCAGGTCAGAGGCTGGGTATTCTGCGGTGAGTGACTCACCTCATAGAAAATAGAACAATAGAAAAGATACAGCACAGAAGGGGGCCATTCGGCCCATCGTGGCCACGCCGGCTCAAAGAACAACCAGGTGCCCATTCTAATCCCACCTTCCAGCACCCGATCCGTAGCCCTGCAGCTTACAGCACTTTAGGTGCAGGTCCAGGTACTTTTTAAAAGAATTGAGGGTCCCTGCCTCTACCACCAATTCGGGCAGCAAATTCCATACACCCACCACCCTCTGGGTAAAGAAGTTTTTCCTCATGTCCCCTATAATCCTTCCACCAATCAGCTTAAATCTATGTCCTCTAGTTCTTGAACTCTCCGCTAGGGGAAACAGGTACTTCCTGTCTCCTCTTTCTGGGCCCCTCATAATTTTGTACACCTCAATCAAGTCACCCCTCAGTCTCCTCTGCTCCAAGGAAAACAACCCCAGCCTATCCAATCTCTCCTATAGCTGCAATTTTCAAGCCCTGGCAACATTCTTGTAAATCTTCTCTGCACTCTCTCCAGAGCAATTACATCCTTCCTGTAATGTGGAGACCAGAACTGCGCACAATAATCCAGATGTGGCCTTACCAGCATTTTATACAGTTTCATCATTATATCCCTGCTTTTGTATTCTATACCTCGGCTAATAACGGAGAGCATTCCATATGCCTTCTTCACAACCTTATCTACCTGTACTGCCACCTTCAGGGACCTGTGCACATGCACTCCAAGGTCTCTCACTTCCTCTACCCCTCTCAATATATTCCCGTTTACTGCGTATTTCCTTTTACTGTTTCCTCTCCCTAAGTGCATTACCTCACACTTCTCCGGGTTGAACTCCATTTGCCACTTTTCCACCCATTCCACCAACCCATTGATATCTTCTTGGACTCTACAGCTATCTTCTTAACTATCAACTACACGGCCAATTTTTGTGTCGTCTGCAAATTTGCCAATCATGCCCCCTACATTCAAGTCCAAATCATTAATATATACCACAAACAGCAAGGGGCCCAACACTGAGCTCAGCGGCACACCACTGGAAACGGATTTCCATTTGCAAAGACATCCATCGACTTTTACCCTTTGTTTCCTGTTACTGAGCCAATTTTGGATCCAATTCACCACATTTCCCTGTATCCCATGAACTTTTACCTTTCTGACCAGTCTGCCATGTGGGACCTTGTCAAATGCCTGACTAATATCCATGTAGACAACATCCACTGCACTACCCTCATCAATCCTCCTTGTCACTTCCTCAAAGAATTTAATCAGATTTGTAAGGCATGACCTTCCCTGAACAAATCCATGCTGACTATCCCTGATTAAACCATGCCTTTCCAAGTGACAGTTTATCTTATCTCTCAGTATTGATTCCAATAGTTTGCCCTCCACCGAGGTAAGACTGATCAGGGATGATAAGGGTAACTTGTGTGTAGAAGCGGAGGATGTGGGTCCGGCCTTTCCCTCGTACCCTTTTTAAACAACGGTACTACGTTTGCAGTCTTCCAGTCCTCCGGTACCTCCCCTGTATCTAGTGAGGATTGGAAAATGATCCTCAGAGTATCTGCTATTTCCTCCCTGTCTTCCTTCAATAGTCTAGGAAACAATCCATCCGGCCCTGGTGACTTATCAACTTTCAAGGATTCCAGTCCCTCTAATACTTCCTCTCTCGTAATGTTTACCTTATCCAATATTTCACACCTCTCCTCTTTAACTACTACATCCGGATCATCCCTGTCCTTTGTGAATACAGAGACAAAATATTCATTTAAAACCCTACCCACATCCTCCACTTCTACACACAAGTTACCCTTATCATCCCTGATAGGTCCCACCTTTTCCTTAGCTATCCTCTTGTCCTTAATGTACTGATAAAACATCTTTGGGTTTTCTTTAATCTTACTAGCTAATATTTTTTCATGCCCTCTCTTTGCTTTCCTTATTTCCTTTTTTACGTCATCCCTGTACTTTCTACACTCCTTTCTGCAGGCTTTCTGCGGTATTTACTTTTCTGTGACAGTCATAAGCTTTCTTTTTCTGCTTTATCTTGTCCTGTCTCCCCAAAGCCTTTCCACCATCTACAAGGCACAAGTCAGGAGTGTGATGGAATACTCTTCACTTGCCTGGATGAGTGCAGCTCCAACAACACTCAAGAAGCTCGACACCATCCAGGACAAAGCAGCCCGCTTGATTGGCATCCCATCCACCACCCTAAACATTCATTCCCTTCAGCATTGGCACACCGTGGCTGCAGTGTGTACCATCCACAGGATGCACTGCAGCAACTCGCCAAGGCTTCTTCGACAGCAACTCCCAAACCACTACCTCTACCACCTAGAAGGACAAGGGCAGCAGGCACATGGGAACAACACCACTTCATTATCGCTGGGTCAAAATCCTGGAACTCCCTTCCTAACAGCACTGTGGGAGAACCTTCACCACACGGACTGCAGCGGTTCAAGAAGGCGGCTCACCACCACCTTCTCAAGGGCAATTAGGGATGGGCAATAAATGCCAGCCTCGCCAACGACGCCCACATCCCATGAGCGAATAAAAAAAACTGAAAAGAGAAATAAAAGGGACAAAGAGAATAGATTACCAGTTAACATAAAAGGAAACCCAAAAGTCTTTTATAAACGCATAAGTGGTAAAAGGGTAGTTAAAGGGAGGGTGGGGCCAATTAGGGACCAAAAGGGAGATCTTGTCAAGGTAGAGGGCATGGTTGAGATATTAAATGAGTACTTTGCATCTGTCTTCACAAAAGAAGAGGATGCTGCCAATGTCACAGCATAGGAGGAGGTAGTAGAGAAATTGGATAGGATAAAAATAGATAAAGCGGAGGTACTAAAAGAATTGGCAGCGCACAAAGTAGAAAAATTACCCAGTCTGGATGGGATGCATCCTAGGCTGCTGAGGGAGGTAAGGGTGGAAATTGCGGAGGTACTGGCTATAATCCTCCTTAGATAAGGGAGTGGTGCCAGAGGACTGGAGGATTGCAAATGTTACACCTCTGTTCAAAAAAGGGGAGAGGGATAAACTCAGCAACTACAGGCTAGTCAGCCCAACATCAATGGTGGGGAAACTTTTCGAAACATTAAATTAATTGGCACTTGGAAAAATATGGGTTAATAAATGAAAGCCAGCACGGATTTGTTAAAGGAAAATTGTGTTTGACTAACTTGATTGAGTTTTTTGATGAAGTAACGGAGAGGGTTAATAAGGGTAGTGCAGTTGATGTGTATATGGACTTTCAAAAGGCGTTTGATAAAGTACCACAAAATAAACTTGTTAACAAAATTGAAGCCCATGGGATTAAAGGGGCTGTTGCTGAATGGCTACGAAATTGACTAAGGGACAGAAAACAAAGAGTAGTGGTGAACAGTTGTTTTTCTGACTGGAGGCAAGTGTGCAGTGGTGTCCCCCAGGGTGTTAATTGTATCCATGTAATTTATATCAATTAGTGTTAATTGTATTCAGATGGTGTGTATTAATTGGGAACTCTCTTGTATCCATTTATAAGAAAGCTGATCAAGGGTGTGGGATGGTGTAATGTGAAGCTTTGTGAATAAAGGCTTGAAAGCAACTGAAGATTAGGCACTAGTATTTTATCCTTCACCACCTGGCTATCCAATTTATAATACAGGGGTTGGTGTCAGGACCTCTGCTCTTTTTGATATATATTAAAGACCTGGACTTGGGTATACAGGGCATAATTTCAAAGTTTGTAGATGACACAAAACTCGGAAATGTAGTAAACAGTGAAGAGGACAGTAACAGACTTCAGGAGGACAGACTGGTGAAATGGGCAGATGCAATTTAACATGGCAGATGCAATTTAACGCAGAGGAGTGTGAAGTGATTCATTTTGGTAGGAAGAATGAAGTGAGGCAATATAAACTAAATGATACAATTCTGAAGGGGGTGCAGGAACAGAGAGACCTGGGGGTGTACGTACACAAGTCTTTGAAGGTGGCAGGACAAGTTGAGAAGGTTGTTAAAAAGGCATACGGGATCCTTGAATTTATAAATAGAGGCATAGAGTACAAAAACAAGGAAGTTATACTAGACCTTTATAAAACACTGGTTAGGCCCTATCTGGAGTGTTGTGTCCAATTCTGGGTACCACACTTTAGGAAGGATGTCAAGGCCTTAAAGAAGGTGCAGAGGTGATTTACTGGACTGGTTCCAGGGATGAAAGACTTCAGTTATGTGAAGAGAGTGGAGAAACTGGAGTTGTTCACCTTACAGCAGAGAAGGTTAAGGGGAGATTTGATGGAGGTGTTCAGAATCATTAAGGGTTTTGATAGAGTAAATAAGGAGAAACTGTTTTCAGTGGCAAAAGAGTCAGTAACCAGAGAACACAGACTTACAATAATTGGCAAAAAAGAACCAGAGGCGACATGAAGAAATTTTTTTTTACGCAGCGAGTTGTTATGATCTGGATTGCACTGCCTGAAAGGGTGGTGGAAGCAGATTCAGTTGTAACTTTCCAAAGGGAATTGGATAAATACTTGAAGTGGACAAATTTGGAAGGCTATGGGGAAAGAGCAGGGGAGTGGGACTAATTGGATAGCTCTTTCAAAGAGCAGGCACAGGCACAATGGGCCGAATGGCCTCCTTCTGTGCTGTATTATTCTATGATTCTATGAAAATCTTGGGCTCTTCAGACTCCAAAGAAATACTGAGCTGTATACAACACTGAACAGGACAGAGGGCGTAAACACAAAACAATACTTTCAGAAGTGTCCGAGCAGCAGGACAAGGGAGCATAGGTTCACAATTGTGAAGGACAAATTCACAACTGGTTCCAAGCGGTATTTCTTTACACAGGGGGTGAACGACACCTGGAATGGGTTAGCAGGAAAACAGCAATTGATGCCAGGACACTTAACTCATTTAGGGAACAAAAAGCAAAAAAAAACTGCAGATCCTGGAAATCTGAAACAAGAACAGAAAATGTTGGAAACACACAGCAAGTTTTAAAAAAGGGTCTCCATCCAAAACATCAATCCCTCTGTTCTCTCTGTGCCTGATTGGCGGAATATTTCCAGCATTTTCTGCTTTGGTTTCGTTTAAGGAACAACCAATTGCTGTAATGGGGAGATGAGATAAACAAAAGAATCTATTCTAATGTGGACATATTTTTGCGGAGTTGAATGAACCCTGGTCAGGCTACCCATCTATCCACATATAAAGGGGACTTTGTTACGGAAACAACTGAAGATTGACCTGCTGGATGTAAAAGCAGTGGAAGAATTGGGTACCTCAAGAGAAGAAGAGATTGAATAAACCAAGAACTCCACCCAGGAATAACTCCTGTCTGACTGAATATACAGGAACTCGACACAGTTACCCAAAGAGTGACCCTTACTCTGCTGAATAAACATGAACTCAATATGCTCGTAAAACAAATGCCGTGAGTTGCGCATTAATTCTTACCCTGACAAGGAAACCAAAGTTCTATGTGGTTACACAATGAATGTTATGCCTTTGGTAAGAGTTTAAGCAGGGACGTTTCTAATTCAGTGGTTGAATTCAGAGGAATTGATCATGCTCTAGATCATAAGATTTAGGCTGCTTGAGTATCTACCACTTGTAGGAATCAGGTAGAATAATTGATGTCAATGCATGTCAAACATTCTCCATTTCTAAGTCAGGTTGTTTCAGGCTGAATATTTTGACAAGATTTATACAAGATACCAAAAAGCCTTAAACAAAGGATCCAGCCCCTCAAGCTGTTCTGCCATTCAATTAGATCATGGCTGATCTGTACCTCAACTCCATTTACTCGCCTTTGCTCCATATCCCTTGGCACCTAACAAAAATCTATTGATGTCAGTCTTGAAAATTTCAATTAACCCAGCATCCACAGTTTTTTGGGGGAGAGAGTTCTACTTTTCCACTACCCTTTGTGTGAGAAAGTGCTTCCTGATTTCACTCCTAAATGGCCCAGCTCTAATTTTAAGATTATGCCCCCTTTTTCTGCATTCTGCAACCAGAGGAAATAACTCCTCTGTATCTAATCCATCGAATCCCTTTTATCATTTTAAAGACCTTGATTAGATGACCCCTCAACCTCCTAAACATAAAGGAAATAAAACTGCAACAGTTTTGTACAGATTACACTTGTGCTTTTATAGGGAGGTGCCGGAGCTGAACATGGTGCAAATTATATTATCGAAATATGACAGTCAACTCAACATTTAATACACCTTCAAGGGGGCGTGGCAGGATAACAAGGACCAGCGGTTGGTGGGATCAGGTTTGATCCTTTGTGTCACTGAATTGTCCAATAGGCATCTCCCCTCACTTCAGTGACAATCAGTTTCTCGCTGGCAAGCACTCTCCACTTCATCTGTATAATGTGTGCAGACTGTTAACGAGTTTAATCCTCCCCGTGCTGGTGAATAAACAGAAGTTCTACACAGTTACACAGTGTATAACCCTTACATTGCTGAATAATCAGCGACTGCACAACTACACAGTGAGGATCTTCATTGAAGGCAAAGGTCTATACAGCAGGAAGCCACAAAATTTGAAAAGAGCCTAGGTAAATCAGAAATACTATGTTTTGATCTCAGATCATGAGGATGTTGGGGTGTGTAGGTTTCTGAATTAGGATGAACAAGCATATGGAAGAGTGCTGGTTATCGTAGGATTGATAAAATTGGGAGAGCCAAGAAAAGTTGAGACAGAGAGAGAGAGGCTGGAGCCTAGAGTTGAGGAAAGGATTGCCAAGCAGATGATATGCTTCTTCTTGTATCCTGCCCAGGAGTGTGAGAGGCATTAAGACCTCCTCCCCAGATAGCGAACAATATTCAAGTTTTGGGCCGATGGGAATTTAAGAGTTAAAGGCTAGTGAGAGGAAAAGAAATGTTTGGCACTAGTGAGGAAACTGAGCTTCTGGGAGGTAGGGTTAGTAATGGGGAGATGTAAGAGTTCCAAGTGGAGTCAGGAGATAGTGAGGCCAGGAGCGTCATTGGATGAAGGAAGACTAAGGGTGGAAAGGTGGTGGCTGTTGGTTACTATTATGTGAAACTGCTGAATAAACAGAAACCACACAATGAGACAGTGAGTAACCCTTACTCTGCTGAATGAACAGAAACCACACAATGAGACAGTGAGTAACCCTTACTCTGCTGAATGAACAGAAACCACACAATGAGACAATGAGTAACCCTTACTCTGCTGAATGAACAGAAACTCCACACAGTTGTATAGTGAGTAATCCTCTCCCTGTTTAATAACAGAGAACTCCACAAAGCTACATAGTAAGTAATTCTTACCCTGTTTAATAACTGGGAACTAGAATCATAGGGGGAAAGAAAAAAAAAATTGGATAGGGCCTATTATTGGGCGGGGGTAACGCAATCCGATATTACCCCCGCCCAATGGCCCCTGTACAGGTAGGACGAGACTTTCATCAGGCCTGAGGACTTACCTGCATGCAGCATTCCGAATCAGTGTTGAACGAGGATTCAGTGCAATTCGCACTTTCCACCAATTGGGGGAGCCCCAATCTCTTAAAGGCAGGCTGTCTCTTGAAAATCTCTTAAAGGTAGCCGGTACCTGTTATTTGCTGAAAACAACTGTCTGCTGTCTGCACGGAGTCTGAACGGAGATCAGGTATTGTACATGCAAAACACAGATGCAGCTCCAGTCCCTATGTTTACAAACTGATGAGTTATGGTAACACATTGAATAAAGGTCGTGCACTACTAAATCCCACATTCTCCAATCTGCATGCCAGACCTCACCAATCTGCCGATCTGAGTTTGTACCAGGCCTGTGAGAGTGTGTGCACCAAGGTTCTCTGATGATGCACTAGAGGCCTTGGTGCAAGAGGTGGACCGAAGGAGGGACATCCTATATCCGCGCGGGGCGGGGGGCCGTGGAGACAAGAGGCCCTCCAGACATATACCCAAAAGGCAGTGGGAGGCAGCGGGGGACGAAGGGTCCCTTTAAATAGCGCTGGTGGGGGTCCTCCAGGCACTTTAAGATACGTTCAGATGGTCAGGGTTAAAACTGTGCGTTGAGTTGAGCGTTAGACACCATTTTGGGACTTATCACTTTAAATCAGCATTGCATCCTGTATCCATTTTTTCCTTACTTTACATGCAGCCAGCGTTCAGTACTTGCACATGCGCTAACTCCTATACCAAGATGGTGTCCGGCCATGTAGCGCTGAAACAATGGGCATTACACGGCCCAATTTAGCGCCCATAGAATCATAAAAATTTACGGCACAGTAGGAGGCCATTCAGTCCATCTTGTCTGTGTTGGCCGAAAAAGAGCTATCCAGCCTAATCCCACTTTCCAGCTCTTGGTCCGTAGTCTTGTAGGTTACGGCACTTCAAGTGCATACCCAAGTACTTTTTAAATGCGATGAGGGTTTCTGCCTCTACCACCCTTTCAGGCAGTGAGTTCCAGACCCCCACCACCCTCTGGTTGAAAAAAATTGTCCTCAACTCCCCTCTAATCCTTCTACCAATTACTTTAAATCTATGCCTCCTGGTTATTGACATCTCTGCTAAGGGAAATAGGTCCTTCCTATCCACTCTATCTATGCCCCTCATAATTTTATACACCTCAATTAAATCTCCCCTCAGCCTGCTGTGTTCCAAAGAAAACAACCCCAGCCTATCCAATCTTTCCTCATAGCTAAAATTCTCCAGTCATGGCAACATCTTTGTAAACCCCCTCTGTACCCTCTCTAGTGCAATCACATCTTTCCCATAATGTGGTGACCAGAACTGTACACAGCACTCTAGCTGTGGCCTAACTAGTGTTTTATACAGTTCTAGCATAATCTCCCTGCTCTTATATTCTGTGTCTTGGCTAATAAAGGAAAGTATCCCGTATGCCTTAACTACCTTATCTACCTGTCCTGCTACCTTCAGGGGTCTGTGGACATGCACTCCAAGGTCCCTCTGTTCCTCTACACTTCTCAGTATCCTCCCATTTATTGTGTATTCCCTTGCCTTGTTTGCCCTCCCCAAATGCATTACCTCACACTTCTCCAGGTTGAATTTCATTTGCCACTTCTCTGCCCACCTGACCAGTCCATTGATATCTTCCTGCAGTCTACAGCTTTCCTCCACATGGCCAATTTTTGTATCATCTGCAAACTTCTTAATTTGTCCCTTACATTTGAGTCCAAATCATTGATATGTACCACAAAAGCAAGGGATCTAGTACTGAGCCCTACGGAACCCCATTGGAAACAGCCTTCCAGTCACAAAAACACCAGTTGACCATTACCCTTTGCTTCCTGCCACTGAGTCAATTTTGGATCCAGCTAGCCACTCTCCCTTGGATCCAATGGGCTTGTACTTTTTTGACCAGTTTGCCATGTGGGACCTTGTCAAAAACCTTGCTAATATCCATGTGGACTACATCAAATGCACTACTCTTGTCGACCCTCCTTGTTACCTCCTCATAAGGTTCAATCTAGTTAGTCTGACATGACCTTCCCTTAACAAATCTATGCTGACTGTCCTTGATTAATCCGTGCCTTTCTAAGTGATGATTAATACTGTCCCTCAGAATTTTTTCCAATAATTTGCCCACCATCGAGGTCAGGCTGACTGGCCTATAATTACTCAGTCTATCCCTTTCTCCCTTTTTAAACAATGGTACAACATTAGCAGTCCTCCAGACCCCTGGCATCATGCCTGTAGCCAGAGAGGATTGGAAAATGATGGTCAGAGCCTCCGCTATTTCCTCCCTTGCTTCTCTTAACAGCCTGGGGTACATTTCATCCAGTCCTGCCGTTTTATCTACTTTCAAAGATGCTAAACCCCTTAATACTTCCTCTCTCACTAAGTTTATCCCATCCAATATTTCACACTCCTCCTCCTTAACTACAATGTCTGCATTGTCCCCCTCTTTTGTGAAGACAGACGCAAAGTATTCATTAAGAACCATACCCATGTCTTTCACCTCCACACATAGGTTACCTTTTTGGTCTCTATTAGGCCCTACTCTTTCCTTAGTTATCCTCTTGCTCTTTATGTATTTATAAAACATCTTTGGGTTTTCCTTGATTTTACTTGTTAGTATTTTTTCATGCCCTCTCTTCACTTTCCTAATTTCCTTTTTAATTTCACCCCTGCACTTTTTATACTCCTCTGGGCTTTCTGAAGTATTGAGCTCTCGGTGTCTGACATAAGCTTCCCTTTTTTGTCTTATCCTACCCTGTATGCTCCTTGACATCCAGGGGGCTCGAGATTTGGGAGTCCCACCCTTTTCCTTTGTGGGAACATATTTGCTCTGAACCCTCACTATCTCCTCCTTGAATGCCTCTCACTACTCTAACGTTGATTTATAATTCAAGTAGCTGTTTCCAATCCACTTTTGCTAAATCACATCTCAGTTTAGTAAAATTGGCCTTTCCCCAGTTGAGAACTTTAACTCCTGGTCTATCTTTGTCCTTTTCCATAACTATGCTAAATCTAATTGAATTATGATCACTACCACCAAAATGCTCTCCCACTGATACTCCTTCCACCTACCACACAATTACAAAGTGAGTAACCCTTACCCTCATCCTGGTGAATAAATAGCAACTTCACATAGTTACACAGCAAGTAACCCTCACCCTAATAAATAAGCAACAATTTGCAGTTACATAATGAGTATGTAAGTGAAGTTGGATATTGTGATGGGGGATTGCAGGTTTTAAAGGAAGGCTGAGCTAAATGGCCCAAAAGGCCTTCTTCTGCTGTACTTATCTCTGTAAGTAACCGTACCCTACAGGAACCCCACATAATTACACAGTGAGACATCCCTTACCCTGCTGAATAAATACAAACTCAGCTCAGTTACAACAACTTTCAACTTTGCCTTTAATTTAAAGAGACATCACAAATAGGCAATTCACAAATAGGCATATAGAAAATGGAATGAGACATTAGGAGGGTGATCAAAAGCTTTGTCGAAGAGATGGGTTTTGAGGGGGTAGTTAAATGATGGAGAGGGAGAGATGTTGAGATAAAGGGAGGGGATTCCAGAATTGAACTGAGGTGACAGAAGTCCTTGCAACCAATAGTCGGGTGAAGGGAGGTGGGTGCACAGAAGGCTGGAGTCAGAAGAATGGGCGGGAATACACGGCTGGAGGAGGTTGCAGAGGTTGTGTAGGGAAAGGCCATTGAGGGTCTTTAGACAAGGGCAAAGATTTTTTATTTAATGCATTCAAGCACAGCAGCGATGAACACGCGAGACTTAGCGTGGGATAGGATATGTGCATGAGGGTTTCAGACAAGTTGGAGTTTATGGAGGGCAAAGGATGGGAGGCCAGCAAGGAGAACATTAAATAAAAAGAAAGACTTAGAAGAACATAAGGATATAAGAAATTGGAGCAGGAGTAGGCTATACGGCCCCTCGAGCCTGCTCTGCCATTCAATAAGATCATGGCTGATCTTCTACCTCAACTCCACTTTCCCGTTTAATGGATATTTAGTGTCCAAATATCCATCAATCTCAGCCTTGAATATATTCAACGACTGAGCACTCACAGCCCTCTGAGGTAGAGAATTCCAAAGATTCACAACCCTCTGAGTGAAGAATGTTTTCCTCATCTCAGTCCTAAATGGCCGACCACTTATCCTGAGACTATGTCCCCTTGTTCTAGACTCTCCAGCCAGGGAAACAGCCTCTCAGCATTTACCCTGTCAATCCTTCTAAGAATTTTATACGTTTCAATGGGATCACCTCTGACTCTTCTAAACTCCAGAAAATATAGGCCTATTCTACTCAATCTCTCCTGATAGGACAACCCTCTCATCCCAGGAGTCAATCTAGTGAACCTTTGTTGCACCCCCTCTAAGGCAAGTATATCCTTCCTTAGGTAAAGAGACCAAAACTGTACACAGTACTCCAGGTGTGGTCTCACCAGAGTCCTATATAATTGCAGCAAGACCTCCTTATTGTAGTCCAACCCACTTGCAATAATGGCTAACATATTATTTGCCTTCCTAATTGCTTGCTGTAACTGCATGTTAACTTTCTGTGATTCATGTACCGGGACACCCAAATCCCTCTGAATACCAACATTTCTTAGTCTCTCACCTTTTAAAAAAATTCTGAAATTCCATTCTTCCTACCAAAGTGAATAACCTCACATTTCCCCACATTATACTCCATCTGCCACCTTCTTGCCCACTCACTTAACCTGTCTATATCCCTTTGCAGCCTCTTTGTGTCCTCCTCACAGCTTATTTTCCCACCTAGCTTTGTATCGTCAGTAAACTTGGATACATTACACTCGGTCCCCTCATCTAAGTCATTAATATAGATTGTAAACAACTGAGGCCCAAGCACCGATCTTTGCAGGCACCCCACTAGTTACAACCTGCTAGCCCGAAAATGACCCATTTATTCCTACTCTCTGTTTTTTGTCCGTCAACCAATCCTCAATCTACGCTAATATATTACCCCCAATCCCATGAACCCTAATCTTGTGTAACAACCTTTTGTGTGACACCTTATCGAATGCATTTTGAAAGTCCAAATATACTACATCCACTGATTGCCCCTTTATCTACCCTACTAGATACACCCTCAGAAAACTCTAATAGATTTATCAAATATGATTTCCCTTTCATAAATCCGTGTTGACTCTGCCTAATCATATTATGATTTTCTAAGTGCCCTTTTACTATGTCCTTAATAATAGATTCTAGCATTTTCTCTACTACTGATGTCAGGCTAACTGGCCTGTAGTTCCCTGTTTTCTCTTCCCTCTTTTCTTGACTAGCAGGGTTACATTTGCTACCTTCCATTCTGCAGGGACTGTTCTAGAATCTAGGGAATTCTGGAAGATCAAAACCAACGCACCCACTATCACTGCAGCCACCTCTTTTAAAACCTTAGGATGTAGGCCATCAAGACTTGCATTTATATAGCGTCTTTCACAACCTCAAGATGTCCCAAAGTGCTTTGCAGCTAATGAAGTACTTTTTGAAATGTAGTCAGTATTGTAACGTAGGAATTGTGGCGGCCAATTTGCACACAGCAAGCTCCCACAAACAGCAATGTGATAATGACCAGATAATCAGTGGTGTTTCAGTGGTGTTAGTTGAGGGATAAATATTGGCCAGGCCAATGGGGAGAACTCCCCTGCTCTTCTTCAAAATACTGCCATGGGATCTTTTACGTCCACCTAAGAGGGCAGATAGGGCCTTGGTTTAAGGTCTCATCTGAAGGACGGCACCTCCAACAGTGCAGCACTCCCTCAGTACTGCACTGTAATGTCAGCCTGGATTAGGTGCTCAAGTCTCTGGAGTGGGACTTGAACTCAGAGGCAAGAGTGCTACCAACTGAGCCACGGCTGTCAGGTATGAATGTGATAAAGATACGAGGGTTTCAGTGGCGGAGAAACTGAGGTAAGAATGGAGACGGTGATGTTGCAGAGGTGGAAGTAAGCAGTCTTGGTGATGAATAGGATTCGGGTTTTAAAGTTCAGCTTGGGGTCAAACAGGGCGCCAAGATTACAAATGGTTGGGTTCAGCCTGAGAGGGTGATCAGGTAGGGGGATGGAGTCACTGGCAATGGAGCAGAGTTGGTGGCAGGGGCCAAAGTCGATGGTTTAGGTCTTTCCGACATTGAGCTCACGGAAGCTGAGAGTCATCCAGGCTTTCATGTCAAATAAGTAGTCCGACAGCACGTGGACGGTCGAGGAGTGCAGAGAGGTAATGGAGAGGTACAGTTGGGCATCATCAGTTACACAGTGAGTCATTCAAGAGGCAGTTGGGTGCTGTGATATTGGAGAGGGGCATGTAAATTAAAGGTGTCTGTGGAAGGATGCACTAGGGAGGGCAAATAGTTAACCCTTACTCTGCTGAATGAATAGAAATTCCACACAGTTGGACAGTGAGTAATGAGTACCCTGCTGAATCTATAGGAATTCCACACAGTTACACAGTGAGTAATGAACACCCTGCTGAATCTATAGGAATTCCACACAGTTGGACAGTGAGTAATGAGCACCCTGCTGAATGAATAGAAATTCCACACAGTTGGACAGTGAGTAATGAGCACCCTGCTGAATCTATAGGAATTCCACACAGTTACACAGTGAGTAATGAACACCCTGCTGAATCTATAGGAATTCCACACAGTTACACAGTGAGTAATGAACACCCTGCTGAATCTATAGGAATTCCACACAGTTACACAGTGAGTAATGAACACCCTGCTGAATGAATAGAAATTCCACACAGTTGGACAGTGAGTAATGAACACCCTGCTGAATGAATAGAAATTGCACACAGTTGGACAGTGAGTAATGAGTACCCTGCTGAATCTATAGGAATTCCACACAGTTGGACAGTGAGTAATGAACACCCTGCTGAATCTATAGGAATTCCACACAGTTACACAGTGAAGAACCCTTACCCTGCTGAATAAATGGGAACTCCACACAGCTCCATAGGCAGAAACCTGGATGCACATCAGTTACCCACATAACATTTCAAAAGTAACTCATCGGCTGTGAGAGAAGTTGATGAACTGGGAAGAAAATAGAAACAAAGAAAATATTAGCTGTACTGGACGGTGCTTTATCTATGGGTGTATAGCAGATACAGAGCAGCGACCAGACAAAGGCTATTTATATAGAACAGGGAGTATAGGTCAGTTTTTTTGGGAGGGGGTAGTTATTTTGCAAACATCTTCCCTTGGGTAGGCCTGTGCCTCACACCATTCCCAGAACCTGGAGTGTGAGCAGGCTCCCAGTACTGGCAACTCCCATTGTGTTGCAGTTCCCCAGGAGGACGACGGGAGTGTCCCAGGATCACCTGCCCTCTTATTTTCTCTTCCTCGCTGTGGAGAAAACTCTTGGCCACGATGCAGAAAGTCGCTCACAATGCAGTGACCGAGATCAGCCATGTACAGTGTGCGAAATCACTGCCTGGATTTGTGTTTGGGCATAGCATGGCAACAGTGCGTTGAAGTGCCAGTGAGCTGCAGCCTCACTCCACCCACTGTGAGTCATGTTGTCTGTCTTATGGATATGATGTCCCACTGTAACACACTGTGCGTTGTATTTACACCACAGCTCAAATTTCTACACTTACACTAGTATCAAATTAATTAGAACCCCTCAGATACCCGACCGGGGCCGCACAGTGGGTTAGGACTTGGAGTTTGAACCTAGGTCCAGACAAAAGATATAAAATGTGATGGATCAAAGATCTGTCATGTTCCATTTCATAAATGACTCGACATTCAATGGGGTGAAATTTGACTTCAGTAGTAACGTAAAACGGGTGATAGTGAATCGACCGCCCATTTTACGCCACCCTTGATGTTCTTATCCATTGATTTCAATAGAAAAGAAACCAGGTGGTGTGTAAAATGGGCTGCCAATTCACTATCACCCATTTTACTCTATTGCTGAACCCCAATTTCACCCCCAATATCTCTTTAATTGAATTTGGTTACCGCTCTGACTGAACACAGGCTGACCAGTTGGGACGTATACGCTGTCTGGCTCCTAGCTACATAAATGGAATGATTTTGAGTTCTCTTTCTCCGCCGATGTCTTCAGTTACACTTGGGGGAAACCATTTGTGGCCACAGACTGGATATCGGAAGGGCAAACTCCCTTACCTTATCGTTCACAAGTTATTACCATAGTCAGGTTGGCTACTGCTGTTGCCCGTTTGATCTGGCAATTCAACCTCCACATGCTTTTTATAGAGAAAGATGTTTAAAAATGTGAAAGTGATTGGGAGACAGAGCTATTTGTTTGGGATTGCTGACCCACCAGAGGTATCAGCCTATTGCAGCCGATGTCAGCTAGGCAGTCAGAAGCTGGTGTTGATTGACAGCTCCATGCTCATAGCCCTTCTGACAGAGAGATATAAACTAGAGTCTTGACCCAGCTCATGGGTGACAGGCAACAGAGGACTCCTTGTGGTTGTCTTTCTCTTGTCAAAGCATTTCAAGGACACAGGTTCTTTAATGTACTGCAGAGAGATGCTAAAACATTCTTGGTTTTTGCTGTTTTGAAAGAAACACTAAAAGATCATGTGAGGAATTGTAATCTAGTGAAATCTGCTGTTTACTTTTGCTTCTCTTTAACATTGCTTCTCAATAAATCTGATTTATGCCTTATAGCCTGAGATATACCATCTGTCCAAGTGTTATCTGTCTCTGTATCAATGATATCTGAAGAGTATGAGGGGTCTAATATTATTTTCACTGACCTTTATGAGCAGCATTAAAGGCTTATTGTTCACTCCTGCTGATGGACATTTGGGCCAGGCGAACTGTTATATTCAACACCAAGGAAAGGAAACCTGAAAAGTCAGCCATGCAGGGCCTGTGGAAGAGATGGAACAACCCACGAGTGCCACCCCCACACCCCTCAAATAGCCAATCAGTGTAGAAAGAAATATAATTCCCTCCTCAGGTCAGCCAAGGTAAGAGCACTTATGACAGCTTCTCCCGAACGTAAGTTCAATTCATGTGTACTATTGTCACTCACCTGGCCATTCATCTGTTTCACACCATGCCTTACTTCCCTGAAATCACCCCAAGGAAGCATGAGACCCTTCACACTCTCTTCCTCACCTTGCAACTGCTCTTTTACTTACAGTATAACATGTAAAGATGACAAGAAAGCCTCAGTGGTGTATTAATGGCATTTGTGCATCTGTTTTCACCCCCATTAAAGAATCCTCACTCACACCTAGATTGTCTCCCTTCTGATGGCAAGCAAAGACCATCCACACACTGCACCTTCCTCTCGATGGGGCAGGCTGCGTACTATGCCTGGCAGAGAATGTAAAAAGTCAGATAGCCAGGGGGTGAAGAATAGAACACTGGAGCCTAGTCTTCAGTTGTTTCCAAGCCTTTATTCTCAGAGCACCCTCTTAAACATCATGCACGCCCTAGATAAGCTCCTTCCTATAAAATGACACAAGAGAGTCCCCAATTGATATGCACCACCTGAATACAATTAACACGAATGGATATGAAGCAGATGGATACAAATGACACTAATTCATATAATTCAGATGGATACAATTAACACTAATTGATATAAATCAGATGGATACAATTAACACTAATTGATATAAATCAGATGGATACAATTGACACTAATTGATATAAATCAGATGGATACAATTAACACTAATTGATATAAATCAGATGGATTTAATTGACACTAATTGATATAAATCACAGGGATACAATTGACACTAATTGATATAATTCAGATGGATAAAATTAACACTAATTGATATAAATCACATGGATACAATTGACACTAATTGATATAATTCAGATGGATACAATTAACACGAATCGATATAAATCAGATGGATACAATTAACACTAATTGATATAAATCAGATGGATTTAATTGAAACTAATTGATATAAATCACAGGGATACAATTGACACTAATTGATATAATTCAGATGGATAAAATTAAAACTAATTGATATAAATCACATGGATACAATTGACACTAATTGATATAATTCAGATGGATACAATTAACACGAATTGATATAAATCAGATGGATACAATTAACACGAATTGATATAAATCAGATGGATACAATTGACAGTAATTCATATAATTCAGATGGATACAATTGACACTAATTGATATTAATCAGATGGATACAATTAACACTAATTGATATAATTCAGATGGATACAATTAACAATAATTGATATAAATCACATGGACACAATTAACACGAATTGATATAAATCAGATGGATACAATTGACACGAATTGATATAAATCAGATAGTTACAATTAACACTAATTGATATATATCAGATGGATACAATTGACGCTGATATAAATCACGGATAAAATTAACACTAATTGATATAAATCAGATGGATACAATTGACATTAATTGATATAAATCAGATGGATACAATTAACACAAATTGATATAATTCAGATGGATACAATTAACACAAATTGATATAAATCAGATGGATACAATTGACATTAATTGATATAAATCAGATGGATACAATTAACACAAATTGATATAATTCAGATGGATACAATTAACACAAATTGATATAAATCAGATGGATACAATTAACACTAATTGATATAAATAACATGGATACTATTAACACTAATTGATATAAATCACATGGATACAATTGACACAAATTGATATAAATCACTAATTGATATAAAGCGGAAGGATACATTTAAAACTAATTGATATAAATCAGATGGATACAATTAACACGAATTGATATAAATCAGTTGGATACAATTAACACTAATTGATATAAATCAGATGGATACAATTAATACAAATTGATATAAATCAGATGGATACAATTGACAGTAATTCATATAATTCAGATGGATACAATTGACAATAATTGATATTAATCAGATGGATACAATTAATACTAATTGATATAAATCACATGGATACAATTGACACTAATTGGTATAAAACACATGGATACAATTGATACTAAATGATATAAATCAGATGGATACAATTAACACGAATTGATATAAATCAGATGGATACAATTAACAATAATTGATATAAATCACATGGAAACAATTAACAATAATTGATATAAATCAGATGGATTCAATTGACACTAATTCATATAATTCAGATGATACAATTAACACTAATTGATATAAATCACAGATACAATTGACACTAATTGATATAATTCAGATGGATACAATTAGCAATAATTGATATAATTCAGATGGATACAATTAACACTAATTGATATAATTCAGATAGATACAATTAACAATAATTGATATAATTCAGATGGATACAATTAACACTAATTGATATAAATCACATGGATGCAATTGACACGAATTGATATAAATCAGATGGATACAATTGACACTAATTGATATAAATCAGATAGATACAATTAACACTAATTGATATAAATCAGATGGATACAATTAACACTAATTGATATAAATCAGATGGATACAATTAACACGAACTGATATAAATCACATGGATACAATTAACACTAATTGATATAAATCAGATAGATACAATTGACACTAATTGATATAAATCAGATGGATAAAATTAACACGAATTGATATAAATCACATGGATACAATTAACACTAATTGATATAAATCACATGGATACAATTAACACTAATTGATATAAATCAGATAGATACAATTAACACTAATTGATATAATTCAGATGGATACAATTAACACTAATTGATATAAATCAGGATACAATTAACACTAATTGATATAGAGCAGATGGATACAATTGACACAAATAGATATAAATCTCTAATTGATATGAAGCGGAAGGATACAATTAACACTAATTGATATAATTCAGATGGATACAATTGACACTAATTGATATAGAGCAGATGGATAAAATTAACACTAATTGATATAAATCAGATGGATACAATTAACACTAATTGATATAAATCAGGATACAATTAACACTAATTGATATAAATCAGATGGATACAATTAACACTAATTGATATAAATCAGATGGATACAATTAACACTAATTGATATAAATCAGATGGATACAATTGACACTAATTGATATAAATCAGGATACAATTAACACTAATTGATATAGAGCAGATGGATACAATTAACACTAATTGATATAAATCACATGGATACAATTGACACGAATTGATATAAATCAGATGGATACAATTAACACAAATTGATATAAATCAGATGGATACAATTAATACAAATTGATATAAATCAGATGGATACAATTAACACGAATTGATATAAATCAGATGGATACAATTAACAATAATTGATATAAATCACATGGAAACAATTAACAATAATTGATATAAATCAGATGGATTCAATTGACACTAATTCATATAATTCAGATGATACAATTAACACTTATTGATATAAATCACAGATACAATTGACACTAATTGATATAATTCAGCTGGATACAATTAACACGAATTGATATAATTCAGATAGATACAATTAACAATAATTGATATAATTCAGATGGATACAATTAACACAAATTGATATAAATCAGATGGATACAATTGACATTAATTGATATAAATCAGATGGATACAATTAACACAAATTGATATAATTCAGATGGATACAATTAACACAAATTGATATAAATCAGATGGATACAATTAACACTAATTGATATAAATAACATGGATACTATTAACACTAATTGATATAAATCACATGGATACAATTGACACAAATTGATATAAATCACTAATTGATATAAAGCGGAAGGATACATTTAAAACTAATTGATATAAATCAGATGGATACAATTAACACGAATTGATATAAATCAGTTGGATACAATTAACACTAATTGATATAAATCAGATGGATACAATTAATACAAATTGATATAAATCAGATGGATACAATTGACAGTAATTCATATAATTCAGATGGATACAATTGACAATAATTGATATTAATCAGATGGATACAATTAATACTAATTGATATAAATCACATGGATACAATTGACACTAATTGGTATAAAACACATGGATACAATTGATACTAAATGATATAAATCAGATGGATACAATTAACACGAATTGATATAAATCAGATGGATACAATTAACAATAATTGATATAAATCACATGGAAACAATTAACAATAATTGATATAAATCAGATGGATTCAATTGACACTAATTCATATAATTCAGATGATACAATTAACACTAATTGATATAAATCACAGATACAATTGACACTAATTGATATAATTCAGATGGATACAATTAGCAATAATTGATATAATTCAGATGGATACAATTAACACTAATTGATATAATTCAGATAGATACAATTAACAATAATTGATATAATTCAGATGGATACAATTAACACTAATTGATATAAATCACATGGATGCAATTGACACGAATTGATATAAATCAGATGGATACAATTGACACTAATTGATATAAATCAGATAGATACAATTAACACTAATTGATATAAATCAGATGGATACAATTAACACTAATTGATATAAATCAGATGGATACAATTAACACTAATTGATATAAATCAGATGGATACAATTAACACGAACTGATATAAATCACATGGATACAATTAACACTAATTGATATAAATCAGATAGATACAATTGACACTAATTGATATAAATCAGATGGATAAAATTAACACGAATTGATATAAATCACATGGATACAATTAACACTAATTGATATAAATCACATGGATACAATTAACACTAATTGATATAAATCAGATAGATACAATTAACACTAATTGATATAATTCAGATGGATACAATTAACACGAATTGATATAATTCAGATAGATACAATTAACACTAATTGATATAAATCAGATGGATACAATTAACACTAATTGATATAAATCAGATGGATACAATTGACACTAATTGATATAAATCAGGATACAATTAACACTAATTGATATAGAGCAGATGGATACAATTAACACTAATTGATATAAATCACATGGATACAATTGACACGAATTGATATAAATCAGATGGATACAATTGACATTAATTGATATAAATCAGATGGATACAATTAACACAAATTGATATAAATCAGATGGATACAATTAACACGAATTGATATAAATCAGATGGATACAATTAACACTAATTGATATAAATCACATGGATACAATTGACACGAATTGATATAAATCAGATGGATACAATTCACACAAATTGATATAAATCAGATGGATACAATTAATACAAATTGATATAAATCAGATGGATACAATTAACACGAATTGATATAAATCAGATGGATACAATTAACAATAATTGATATAAATCAGATAGGTTCAATTGACACTAATTCATATAAATCAGATGGATACAATTGACACTAATTGATATAAATCACAGATACAATTGACACTAATTGATATAATTCAGATGGATACAATTAACAATAATTGATATAATTCAGATGGATACAATTAACACTAATTGATATAATTCAGATAGATACAATTAACAATAATTGATATAATTCAGATGGATACAATTAACACTAATTGATATAAATCACATGGATACAATTGACACGAATTGATATAAATCAGATGGATACAATTGACATTAATTGATATAAATCAGATGGATACAATTAATACAAATTGATATAATTCAGATGGATACAATTAACACTAATTGATATAAATCAGATGGATACAATTGACATGAATTGATATAAACCAGATGGATACAATTGACACAAATTGATATAATTCAGATGGATACAATTAACACAAATTGATATAATTCAGATGGATACAATTAACACAAATTGATATAAATCAGATGGATACAATTAACACTAATTGATATAAATCAGATGGATACAATTAACACGAATTGATATAAATCAGATGGATACAATTAACAATAATTGATATAAATCACGTGGAAACAATTAACAATAATTGATATAAATCAGATGGATTCAATTGACACTAATTCATATAATTCAGATGATACAATTAACACTAATTGATATAAATCACAGATACAATTGACACTAATTGATATAATTCAGATGGATACAATTAACACGAATTGATATAATTCAGATAGATACAATTAACAATAATTGATATAATTCAGATGGATACAATTAACACTAATTGATATAAATCACATGGATACAATTGACACGAATTGATATAAATCAGATGGATACAATTGACATTAATTGATATAAATCAGATGGATACAATTAACACAAATTGATATAATTCAGATGGATACAATTAACACTAATTGATATAAATCAGATGGATACAATTGACATGAATTGATATAAACCAGATGGATACAATTGACATTAATTGATATAAATGAGATGGATACAATTAACACCAATTGATATAAATCAGATGGATACAATTAACACAAATTGATATAATTCAGATGGATACAATTAACACAAATTGATATAATTCAGATGGATACAATTAACACTAATTGATATAAATCAGATGGATACAATTGACACTAATTGATATAATTCAGATAGATACAATTAACAATAATTGATATAATTCAGATGGATACAATTAACACTAATTGATATAAATCACATGGATACAATTGACACGAATTGATATAAATCAGATGGATACAATTGACATTAATTGATATAAATCAGATGGATACAATTAACAATAATTGATATAAATCACGTGGAAACAATTAACAATAATTGATATAAATCAGATGGATTCAATTGACACTAATTCATATAATTCAGATGATACAATTAACACTAATTGATATAAATCACAGATACAATTGACACTAATTGATATAATTCAGATGGATACAATTAACACGAATTGATATAATTCAGATAGATACAATTAACAATAATTGATATAATTCAGATGGATACAATTAACACTAATTGATATAAATCACATGGATACAATTGACACGAATTGATATAAATCAGATGGATACAATTGACATTAATTGATATAAATCAGATGGATACAATTAACACAAATTGATATAATTCAGATGGATACAATTAACACTAATTGATATAAATCAGATGGATACAATTGACATGAATTGATATAAACCAGATGGATACAATTGACATTAATTGATATAAATGAGATGGATACAATTAACACCAATTGATATAAATCAGATGGATACAATTAACACAAATTGATATAATTCAGATGGATACAATTAACACTAATTGATATAAATCAGATGGATACAATTAACACAAATTGATATAATTCAGATGGATACAATTAACACTAATTGATATAAATCAGATGGATACAATTGACACTAATTGATATAATTCAGATAGATACAATTAACAATAATTGATATAATTCAGATGGATACAATTAACACTAATTGATATAAATCAGATGGATACAATTGACATGAATTGATATAAACCAGATGGATACAATTGACACTAATTGATATAAATCAGATGGATACAATTGACATTAATTGATATAAATCAGATGGATACAATTAACACCAATTGATATAATTCAGATGGATACAATTAACACTAATTGATATAAATCACTAATTGATATAAAGCGGAAGGATACAATTAACACTAATTGATATAAATCAGATGGATACAATTAACACGAATTGATATAAATCAGATGGATACAATTCACACGAATTGATATAAATCACATGGCTACAATTGTATCCATCTGATATAAATCAGATGGATACAATTGACACTAATTGATATAAACCAGATGGATACAATTAACACGAACTGATATAAATCACATGGATACAATTAACACTAATTGATATAAATCAGTTGGATACAATTGACTCTAATTGATATAAATCAGATGGATACAATTAATACAAATTGATATAAATCAGATGGATACAATTAACACGAATTGATATAAATCAGATGGATACAATTAACACTAATTGATATAAATCAGATGGATACAATTAACACGAATTGATATAAATCAGATGGATACAATTGACAGTAATTCATATAATTCAGATGGATACAATTGACACTAATTGATATTAATCAGATGGATACAATTAATACTAATTGGTATAAAACACATGGATTCAATTGATACTAAATGATATAAATCAGATGGATACAATTAACACGAATTGATATAAATCAGATGGATACAATTAACAATAATTGATATAAATCACATGGAAACAATTAACAATAATTGATATAAATCAGATGGATTCAATTGACACTAATTCATATAATTCAGATGATACAATTAACACTAATTGATATAAATCACAGATACAATTGACACTAATTGATATAATTCAGATGGATACAATTAACAATAATTGATATAATTCAGATGGATACAATTAACACTAATTGATATAATTCAGATAGATACAATTAACAATAATTGATATAATTCAGATGGATACAATTAACACTAATTGATATAAATCACATGGATACAATTGACACGAATTGATATAAATCAGATGGATTCAATTGACATTAATTGATATAAATCAGATGGATAAAATTGACATGAATTGATATAAATCAGATGGATACAATTAACACAAATTGATATAATTCAGATGGATACAATTAACACTAATTGATATAATTCAGATGGATACAATTAACACGAATTGATATAAATGACATGTATACAATTGACACAAATTGATATAATTCAGATGGATACAATTAACAATAATTGATCTAAATCAGATGGATACAATTAACACTAATTGATATAAATCACATGGATACTATTAACACTAATTGATATAAATCACATGGATACAATTAACACGAATTGATATAAATCAGATGGATACAATTAACAATAATTGATATAATTCAGATGGATAGAATTGACACAAATTGATATATATCACATGGATACAATTAACAATAATTGATATAAATCAGATGGATACAATTAACACTAATTGATATAAATCACATGGATACTATTAACACTAATTGATATAAATCACATGGATACAATTGACACAAATTGATATAAATCACTAATTGATATGAAGCGGAAGGATACAATTAACACTAATTGATATAAATCAGATGGCTACAATTGACACTAATTGATATAAATCACATGGATACAATTGACACTAATTGATATAAATCAGATGGATACAATTAACACGAATTGATATAAATCACATGGATACAATTAACACTAATTGATATAAATCACATGGATACAATTGACACGAATTGATATAAATCAGATGGATAAAATTAACACGAATTGATATAAATCACATGGATACAATTGACACGAATTGATATAAATCAGATGGATAAAATTAACACGAATTGATATAAATCACATGGATATATTAACACGAATTGATATAATTCAGATGGATACAATTGACACAAATTGATATATATCACATGGATACAATTAACAATAATTCATATAAATCAGATGGATACAATTAACACTAATTGATATAAATCACATGGATACTATTAACACTAATTGATATAAATCACATGGATACAATTGACACAAATTGATATAAATCACTAATTGATATAAATCAGATGGATACAATTAACACTAATTGATATAAATCAGATGGCTACAATTGACACTAATTGATATAAATCACATGGATACAATTGACACTAATTGATATAAATCAGATGGATAAAATTAACACGAATTGATATAAATCAGATGGATACAATTAACACGAAATGATATAAATCAGATGGATACAATTGACACAAATTGATATAAATCACTAATTGATATGAAGCGGAAGGATACAATTAACACTAATTGATATAAATCAGATGGATACAATTAACACTAATTGATATAAATCAGATGGATACAATTAACACGAAATGATATAAATCAGATGGCTACAATTGACACTAATTGATATAAATCACATGGATACAATTGACACGAATTGATATAAATCAGATGGATAAAATTAACACGAATTGATATAAATCACATGGATACAATTGACACTAATTGATATAAATCACATGGATACAATTAACACTAATTGATATAAATCAGATAGATACAATTAACACTAATTGATATAATTCAGATGGATACAATTGACACTAATTGATATAAATCAGATGGATACAATTAAAACTAATTGATATAAATCAGGATACAATTAACACTAATTGATATAAATCAGTTGGATACAATTAACAGTAATTGATATAAATCAGATGGATACAATTAACACTAATTGATATAAATCAGATGGATACAATTAACACGAATTGATATAAATCAGTTGGATACAATTGACGTTAATTGGTATAAATCAGATGGATACAATTGACAGTAATTCATATAATTCAGATGGATACAATTGACACTAATTGATATTAATCAGATGCATACAATTAATACTAATTGATATAAATCATATGGATACAATTGACACTAATTGGTATAAAACACATGGATACAATTGACACAATTTGATATAAATCAGATGGTTACAATTTACACGAATTGATATAAATCAGATGGATACAATTAACACAAATTAATATAAATCAGATGGATACAATTAACACAAATTGATATAATTCAAATGGATACAAAGAACACGAATTGATATAAATCAGATGGATACAATTCATCCCAATTGATATAATTCAGATGGATTCAATTGACACTGATATAATTCAGATGGATACAATTAACACTTATTGATATAAATCAGATGGATACATTTGACACTAATTGGTATAAATCAGATGGATAAAATTGACACTAATTGGTATAAATCAGATGGATACAATTAACACAAATTGATATAAATCAGGTGGTTACAATTTACACGAATTGATATAAATCAGATGGATACAATTAACACAAATTAATATAAATCAGATGGATACAATTAACACAAATTGATATAATTCAGATGGATACAAAGAACACGAATTGATATAAATCAGATGGATACAAATCATCCCAATTGATATAATTCAGATGGATTCAATTGACACTGATATAATTCAGATGGATACAATTAACACTAATTGATATAAATCACATGGATACAATTAACACTAATTGATATAAATCACATGGATACTATTAACACTAATTGATATAAATCACATGGATACAATTAAAACGAATTGATATAAATCAGATGGCTACAATTGACACTAATTGATATAAATCACATGGACACAATTGACACTAATTGATATAAATCAGATGGATACAATTAACACTAATTGATATAAATCAGATGGATACAATTAACATGAATTGATATAAATCACATGGATACAATTAACACTAATTGATATAAATCACATGGATACAATTGACACAAATTGATATAAATCACTAATTGATATAAATCAGATGGATACAATTAACACTAATTGATTTAAATCAGATCGATACAATTAACACTAATTGATATAAATCAGATGGATACAATTAACACGAAATGATATAAATCAGATGGCTACAATTGACACTAATTGATATAAATCACATGGATACAATTGACACTAATTGATATAAATCAGATGGATAAAATTAACACGAATTGATATAAATCAGATGGATACAATTAACACGAAATGATATAAATCAGATGGATACAATTGACACAAATTGATATAAATCACTAATTGATATAAATCAGATGGATACAATTAACACTAATTGATATAAATCAGATGGATACAATTAACACTAATTGATATAAATCAGATGGATACAATTAACACGAAATGATATAAATCAGATGGCTACAATTGACACTAATTGATATAAATCACATGGATACAATTGACACTAATTGATATAAATCAGATGGATACAATTAACACGAAATGATATAAATCAGATGGATACAATTGACACAAATTGATATAAATCACTAATTGATATGAAGCGGAAGGATACAATTAACACTAATTGATATAAATCAGATGGATACAATTAACACTAATTGATATAAATCAGATGGATACAATTAACACGAAATGATATAAATCAGATGGCTACAATTGACACGAATTGATATAAATCAGATGGATAAAATTAACACGAATTGATATAAATCACATGGATACAATTGACACTAATTGATATAAATCACATGGATACAATTAACACTAATTGATATCAATCAGATAGATACAATTAACACTAATTGATATAATTCAGATGGATACAATTGACACTAATTGATATAAATCAGATGGATACAATTAACACTAATTGATATAAATCAGGATACAATTAACACTAATTGATATAGAGCAGATGGATACAATTGACACAAATTGATATAAATCAGATGGATACAATTGACACTAATTGATATAGAGCAGATGGATAAAATTAACACTAATTGATATAAATCAGATGGATACAATTAACACTAATTGATATAAATCAGGATACAATTAACACTAATTGATATAGAGCAGATGGATACAATTGACACAAATTGATATAAATCACTAATTGATATGAAGCGGAAGGATACAATTAACACTAATTGATATAATTCAGATGGATACAATTGACACTAATTGATATAGAGCAGATGGATAAAATTAACACTAATTGATATAAATCAGATGGATACAATTAACACTAATTGATATAAATCAGGATACAATTAACACTAATTGATATAGAGCAGATGGATACAATTGACACAAATTGATATAAATCACTAATTGATATAAATCAGGATACAATTAACACTAATTGATATAATTCAGATGGATACAATTGACACTAATTGATATAAATCAGATGGATACAATTAACACTGATATAAATCAGGATACAATTAACACTAATTGATATAAATCAGATGGATACAATTAACACTAATTGATATAAATCAGATGGATACAATTAACACTAATTGATATAAATCAGATGGATACAATTAACACGAATTGATATAAATCAGTTGGATACAATTGACGCTAATTGGTATAAATCAGATGAATACAATTAATACAAATTGATATAAATCAGATGGATACAATTAACACGAATTGATATAAATCAGATGGATACAATTAACACTAATTGATATAAATCAGATGGATACAATTCAAACTAATTGATATAAATCAGATGGATACAATTGACAGTAATTCATATAATTCAGATGAATACAATTGACACTAATTGATATTAATCAGATGCATACAATTAATACTAATTGATATAAATCACATGGATACAATTAACAATAATTGATATAATCAGATGGATTCAATTGACACTAATTCATATAATTCAGATGATACAATTAACACTAATTGATATAGAGCACACGGATACAATTGACACAAATTGATATAAATCACATGGATACAATTAACAATAATTGATATAAATCACATGGATACAATTGACACTAATTGATATAAATCAGATAGATACAATTGACACTAATTGATATAAATCAGATGGATGCAATTAACACTAATTGATATAAATCACATGGATACAATTGACACGTATTGATATAAATCAGATGGATAAAATTAACACGAATTGATATAAATCACATGGATACAATTGACACGAATTGATATAAATCAGATGGATAAAATTAACACGAATTGATATAAATCTCATGGATACAATTAACACGAATTGATATAATTCAGATGGATACAATTGACACAAATTGATATATATCACATGGATACAATTAACAATAATTGACATAAATCAGATGGATACAATTAACACTAATTGATATAAATCACATGGATACTATTAACACTAATTGATATAAATCACATGGATACAATTGACACAAATTGATATAAATCACTAATTGATATAAATCAGATGGATACAATTAACACTAATTGATATAAATCAGATGGCTACAATTGACACTAATTGATATAAGTCACATGGATACAATTGACACTAATTGATATAAATCAGATGGATAAAATTAACACGAATTGATATAAATCAGATGGATACAATTAACACGAAATGATATAAATCAGATGGATACAATTGACACAAATTGATATAAATCACTAATTGATATGAAGCGGAAGAATACAATTAACACTAATTGATATAAATCAGATGGATACAATTAACACTAATTGATATAAATCAGATGGATACAATTAACACGAAATGATATAAATCAGATGGCTACAATTGACACTAATTGATATAAATCACATGGATACAATTGACACGAATTGATATAAATCAGATGGATAAAATTAACACGAATTGATATAAATCACATGGATACAATTGACACTAATTGATATAAATCACATGGATACAATTAACACTAATTGATATAAATCAGATAGATACAATTAACACTAAATGATATAATTCAGATGGATACAATTGACACTAATTGATATAAATCAGATGGATACAATTAACACTAATTGATATAAATCAGGATACAATTAACACTAATTGATATAAATCAGTTGGATACAATTAACACTAATTGATATAAATCAGATGGATACAATTGACGTTAATTGGTATAAATCAGATGAATACAATTAATACAAATTGATATAAATCAGATGGATACAATTAACACGAATTGATATAAATCAGATGGATACAATTAACACTAATTGATATAAATCAGATGGATACAATTGACAGTAATTCATATAATTCAGATGGATACAATTGACACTAATTGATATTAATCAGATGCATACAATTAATACTAATTGATATAAATCACATGGATACAATTGACACTAATTGGTATAAAACACATGGATACAATTGACACAAATTGATATAAATCAGATGGTTACAATTTACACGAATTGATATAAATCAGATGGATACAATTAACACAAATTAATATAAATCAGATGGATACAATTAACACTAATTGATATAATTCAGATGGATACAATTGACACTAATTGATATAAATCAGATGGATACAATTAACACTAATTGATATAAATCAGGATACAATTAACACTAATTGATATAGAGCAGATGGATACAATTGACACAAATTGATATAAATCAGATGGATACAATTGACACTAATTGATATAGAGCAGATGGATAAAATTAACACTAATTGATATAAATCAGATGGATACAATTAACACTAATTGATATAAATCAGGATACAATTAACACTAATTGATATAGAGCAGATGGATACAATTGACACAAATTGATATAAATCACTAATTGATATGAAGCGGAAGGATACAATTAACACTAATTGATATAATTCAGATGGATACAATTGACACTAATTGATGTAGAGCAGATGGATAAAATTAACACTAATTGATATAAATCAGATGGATACAATTAACACTAATTGATATAAATCAGGATACAATTAACACTAATTGATATAGAGCAGATGGATACAATTGACACAAATTGATATAAATCACTAATTGATATGAAGCGGAAGGATACAATTAACACTAATTGATATAATTCAGATGGATACAATTGACACTAATTGATATAAATCAGATGGATACAATTAACACTAATTGATATAAATCAGGATACAATTAACACTAATTGATATAAATCAGATGGATACAATTCAAACTAATTGATATAAATCAGATGGATACAATTGACAGTAATTCATATAATTCAGATGGATACAATTGACACTAATTGATATTAATCAGATGCATACAATTAATACTAATTGATATAAATCACATGGATACAATTAACAATAATTGATATAAATCAGATGGATTCAATTGACACTAATTCATATAATTCAGATGATACAATTAACACTAATTGATATAGAGCAGATGGATACAATTGACACAAATTGATATAAATCACATGGATACAATTAACAATAATTGATATAAATCACATGGATACAATTGACACTAATTGATATAAATCAGATAGATACAATTGACACTAATTGATAAAAATCAGATGGATTCAATTAACACTAATTGATATAAATCACATGGATACAATTGACACGTATTGATATAAATCAGATGGATAAAATTAACACGAATTGATATAAATCACATGGATACAATTGACACGAATTGATATAAATCAGATGGATAAAATTAACACGAATTGATATAAATCACATGGATACAATTAACACGAATTGATATAATTCAGATGGATACAATTGACACAAATTGATATATATCACATGGATACAATTAACACTAATTGATATAAATCACATGGATACTATTAACACTAATTGATATAAATCACATGGATATAATTGACACAAATTGATATAAATCACTAATTGATATAAATCAGATGGATACAATTAACACTAATTGATATAAATCAGATGGCTACAATTGACACTAATTGATATAAGTCACATGTATACAATTGACACTAATTGATATAAATCAGATGGATAAAATTAACACGAATTGATATAAATCAGATGGATACAATTAACACGAAATGATATAAATCAGATGGATACAATTGACACAAATTGATATAAATCACTAATTGATATGAAGCGGAAGAATACAATTAACACTAATTGATATAAATCAGATGGATACAATTAACACTAATTGATATAAATCAGATGGATACAATTAACACGAAATGATATAAATCAGATGGCTACAATTGACACTAATTGATATAAATCACATGGATACAATTGACACGAATTGATATAAATCAGATGGATAAAATTAACACGAATTGATATAAATCACATGGATACAATTGACACTAATTGATATAAATCACATGGATACAATTAACACTAATTGATATAAATCAGATAGATACAATTAACACTAATTGATATAATTCAGATGGATACAATTGACACTAATTGATATAAATCAGATGGATACAATTAACACTAATTGATATAAATCAGGATACAATTAACACTAATTGATATAAATCAGTTGGATATAATTAACACTAATTGATATAAATCAGATGGATACAATTCACACTAATTGATATAAATCAGATGGATACAATTAACACGAATTGATATAAATCAGTTGGATACAATTGACGTTAATTGGTATAAATCAGATGAATACAATTAATACAAATTGATATAAATCAGATGGATATAATTAACACGAATTGATATAAATCAGATGGATACAATTAACACTAATTGATATAAATCAGATGGATACAATTGACAGTAATTCATATAATTCAGATGGATACAATTCACACTAATTGATATTAATCAGATGCATACAATTAATACTAATTGATATAAATCACATGGATACAATTGACACTAATTGGTATACAACACATGGATACAATTGACACAAATTGATATAAATCAGATGGTTACAATTTACACGAATTGATATAAATCAGATGGATACAATTAACACAAATTAATATAAATCAGATAGATACAATTAACACAAATTGATATAATTCAAATGGATACAAAGAACACGAATTGATATAAATCAGATGGACACAATTCATCCCAATTGATATAATTCAGATGGATTCAATTGACACTGATATAATTCAGATGGATACAATTAACACTAATTGATATAAATCAGATGGATACATTTGACACTAATTGGTATAAATCAGATGGATAAAATTGACACTAATTGGTATAAATCAGATGGATACAATTAACACAAATTGATATAAATCAGGTGGTTACAATTTACACGAATTGATATAAATCAGATGGATACAATTAACACAAATTAATATAAATCAGATGGATACAATTAACACAAATTGATATAATTCAGATGGATACAAAGAACACGAATTGATATAAATCAGATGGATACAAATCATCCCAATTGATATAATTCAGATGGATTCAATTGACACTGATATAATTCAGATGGATACAATTAACACTAATTGATATAAATCACATGGATACAATTAACACTAATTGATATAAATCACATGGATACTATTAACACTAATTGATATAAATCACATGGATACAATTAACACGAATTGATATAAATCAGATGGATACAATTAACAATAATTGATATAATTCAGATGGATACAATTGACACAAATTGATATATATCACATGGATACAATTAACAATAATTGATATAAATCAGATAGATACAATTAACACTAATTGATATAAATCACATGGATACTATTAACACTAATTGATATAAATCACATGGATACAATTGACACAAATTGATACAAATCACTAATTGATATGAAGCGGAAGGATACAATTAACACTAATTGATATAAATCAAATGGATACAATTAACACTAATTGATATAAATCAGATGGATACAATTAACACAAAATGATATAAATCAGATGGCTACAATTGACACTAATTGATATAAATCACATGGACACAATTGACACTAATTGATATAAATCAGATGGATACAATTAACACTAATTGATATAAATCAGATGGATACAATTAACACGAATTGATATAAATCACATGGATACAATTAACACTAATTGATATAAATCACATGGATACAATTGACACGAATTGATATAAATCAGATGGATAAAATTAACACGAATTGATATAAATCACATGGATACAATTAACACGAATTGATATAAATCAGATGGATACAATTAACAGTAATTGATATAAATCAGATGGATACAATTGACACAAATTGATATATATCACATGGATACAATTAACAATAATTGATATAAATCAGATGGATACAATTAACACTAATTGATATAAATCACATGGATACTATTAACACGAATTGATATAAATCACATGGATACAATTGACACAAATTGATATAAATCACTAATTGATATAAATCAGATGGATACAATTAACACTAATTGATATAAATCAGATGGATACAATTTACACGAATTGATATAAATCAGATGGATACAATTAACACAAATTAATATAAATCAGATGGATACAATTAACACAAATTGATATAATTCAGATGGATACAAAGAACACGAATTGATATAAATCAGATGGATACAAATCATCCCAATTGATATAATTCAGATGGATTCAATTGACACTGATATAAATCAGATGGATACAATTAACACGAAATGATATAAATCAGATGGCTACAATTGACACTAATTGATATAAATCACATGGATACAATTGACACTAATTGATATAAATCAGATGGATAAAATTAACACGAATTGATATAAATCAGATGGATACAATTAACACTAATTGATATAAATCAGATGGATACAATTGACAGTAATTCATATAATTCAGATGGATACAATTGACACTAATTGATATTAATCAGATGCATACAATTAATACTAATTGATATAAATCACATGGATACAATTGACACTAATTGGTATAAAACACATGGATACAATTGACACAAATTGATATAAATCAGATGGTTACAATTTACACGAATTGATATAAATCAGATGGATACAATTGACACTAATTGGTATAAATCAGATGGATAAAATTGACACTAATTGGTATAAATCAGATGGATACAATTAACACAAATTGATATAAATCAGGTGGTTACAATTTACACGAATTGATATAAATCAGATGGATACAATTAACACAAATTAATATAAATCAGATGGATACAATTAACACAAATTGATATAATTCAGATGGATACAAAGAACACGAATTGATATAAATCAGATGGATACAAATCATCCCAATTGATATAATTCAGATGGATTCAATTGACACTGATATAATTCAGATGGATACAATTAACACTAATTGATATAAATCACATGGATACAATTAACACTAATTGATATAAATCACATGGATACTATTAACACTAATTGATATAAATCACATGGATACAATAAACACGAATTGATATAAATCAGATGGATACAATTAACAATAATTGATATAATTCAGATGGATACAATTGACACAAATTGATATATATCACATGGATACAATTAACAATAATTGATATAAATCAGATAGATACAATTAACACGAATTGATATAAATCACATGGATACTATTAACACTAATTGATATAAATCACATGGATACAATTGACACAAATTGATATAAATCACTAATTGATATGAAGCGGAAGGATACAATTAACACTAATTGATATAAATCAAATGGATACAATTAACACTAATTGATATAAATCAGATGGATACAATTAACACGAAATGATATAAATCAGATGGCGACAATTGACACTAATTGATATAAATCACATGGACACAATTGACACTAATTGATATAAATCAGATGGATACAATTAACACTAATTGATATAAATCAGATGGATACAATTAACACGAATTGATATAAATCACATGGATACAATTAACACTAATTGATATAAATCACATGGATACAATTGACACGAATTGATATAAATCAGATGGATAAAATTAACACGAATTGATATAAATCACATGGATACAATTAACACGAATTGATATAAATCAGATGGATACAATTAACAGTAATTGATATAATTCAGATGGATACAATTGACACAAATTGATATATATCACATGGATACAATTAACAATAATTGATATAAATCAGATGGATACAATTAACACTAATTGATATAAATCACATGGATACTATTAACACGAATTGATATAAATCACATGGATACAATTGACACAAATTGATATAAATCACTAATTCACATAAATCAGATGGATACAATTAACACTAATTGATATAAATCAGATGGATACAATTAACACTAATTGATATAAATCAGATGGATACAATTAACACGAAATGATATAAATCAGATGGCTACAATTGACACTAATTGATATAAATCACATGGATACAATTGACACTTATTGATATAAATCAGATGGATAGAATTAACACGAAATGATATAAATCAGATGGATACAATTGACACAAATTGATATAAATCACTAATTGATATGAAGCGGAAGGATACAATTAACACTAATTGATATAAATCAGATGGATACAATTAACACTAATTGATATAAATCAGATGGATACAATTAACACGAAATGATATAAATCAGATGGCTACAATTGACACGAATTGATATAAATCAGATGGATAAAATTAACACGAATTGATATAAATCACATGGATACAATTGACACTAATTGATATAAATCACATGGATACAATTAACACTAATTGATATCAATCAGATAGATACAATTAACACTAATTGATATAATTCAGATGGATACAATTGACACTAATTGATATAAATCAGATGGATACAATTAACAATAATTGATATAAATCAGGATACAATTAACACTAATTGATATAGAGCAGATGGATACAATTGACACAAATTGATATAAATCACTAATTGATATGAAGCGGAAGGATTCAATTAACACTAATTGATATAATTCAGATGGATACAATTGACACTAATTGATATAGAGCAGATGGATAAAATTAACACTAATTGATATAAATCAGATGGATACAATTAACACTAATTGATATAAATCAGATGGATACAATTAACACTAATTGATATAAATCAGATGGATACAATTAACACGAAATGATATAAATCAGATGGCTACAATTGACACTAATTGATATAAATCACATGGATACAATTGACACTAATTGATATAAATCAGATGGATAAAATTAACACGAATTGATATAAATCAGATGGATACAATTAACACGAAATGATATAAATCAGATGGATACAATTAACACGAAATGATATAAATCAGATGGCTACAATTGACACTAATTGATATAAATCACATGGATACAATTGACACTTATTGATATAAATCAGATGGATAGAATTAACACGAAATGATATAAATCAGATGGATACAATTGACACAAATTGATATAAATCACTAATTGATATGAAGCGGAAGGATACAATTAACACTAATTGATATAAATCAGATGGATACAATTAACACTAATTGATATAAATCAGATGGATACAATTAACACGAAATGATATAAATCAGATGGCTACAATTGACACGAATTGATATAAATCAGATGGATAAAATTAACACGAATTGATATAAATCACATGGATACAATTGACACTAATTGATATAAATCACATGGATACAATTAACACTAATTGATATCAATCAGATAGATACAATTAACACTAATTGATATAATTCAGATGGATACAATTGACACTAATTGATATAAATCAGATGGATACAATTAACAATAATTGATATAAATCAGGATACAATTAACACTAATTGATATAGAGCAGATGGATACAATTGACACAAATTGATATAAATCACTAATTGATATGAAGCGGAAGGATTCAATTAACACTAATTGATATAATTCAGATGGATACAATTGACACTAATTGATATAGAGCAGATGGATAAAATTAACACTAATTGATATAAATCAGATGGATACAATTAACACTAATTGATATAAATCAGATGGATACAATTAACACTAATTGATATAAATCAGATGGATACAATTAACACGAAATGATATAAATCAGATGGCTACAATTGACACTAATTGATATAAATCACATGGATACAATTGACACTAATTGATATAAATCAGATGGATAAAATTAACACGAATTGATATAAATCAGATGGATACAATTAACACGAAATGATATAAATCAGATGGATACAATTGACACAAATTGATATAAATCACTAATTGATATGAAGCGGAAGGATACAATTAACACTAATTGATATAAATCAGATGGATACAATTAACACTAATTGATATAAATCAGATGGATACAATTAACACGAAATGATATAAATCAGATGGCTACAATTGACACGAATTGATATAAATCAGATGGATAAAATTAACACGAATTGATATAAATCACATGGATACAATTGACACTAATTGATATAAATCAGATGGATAAAATTAACACGAATTGATATAAATCACATGGATACAATTGACACTAATTGATATAAATCACATGGATACAATTAACACTAATTGATATCAATCAGATAGATACAATTAACACTAATTGATATAATTCAGATGGATACAATTGACACTAATTGATATAAATCAGATGGATACAATTAACACTAATTGATATAATTCAGATGGATACAATTGACACTAATTGATATAAATCAGATGGATACAATTAACACTAATTGATATAAATCAGGATACAATTAACACTAATTGATATAGAGCAGATGGATACAATTGACACAAATTGATATAAATCAGATGGATACAATTGACACTAATTGATATAGAGCAGATGGATAAAATTAACACTAATTGATATAAATCAGATGGATACAATTAACACTAATTGATATAAATCAGGATACAATTAACACTAATTGATATAGAGCAGATGGATACAATTGACACAAATTGATATAGATCACTAATTGATATGAAGCGGAAGGATACAATTAACACTAATTGATATAATTCAGATGGATACAATTGACACTAATTGATATAGAGCAGATGGATAAAATTAGCACTAATTGATATAAATCAGATGGATACAATTAACACTAATTGATATAAATCAGGATACAATTAACACTAATTGATATAGAGCAGATGGATACAATTGACACAAATTGATATAAATCAGATGGATACAATTAACAGTAATTGATATAATTCAGATGGATACAATTGACACAAATTGATATATATCACATGGATACAATTAACAATAATTGATATAAATCAGATGGATACAATTAACACTAATTGATATAAATCACATGGATACTATTAACACGAATTGATATAAATCACATGGATACAATTGACACAAATTGATATAAATCACTAATTGATATAAATCAGATGGATACAATTAACACTAATTGATATAAATCAGATGGATACAATTAACACGAAATGATATAAATCAGATGGCTACAATTGACACTAATTGATATAAATCACATGGATACAATTGACACTAATTGATATAAATCAGATGGATACAATTAACACGAAATTATATAAATCAGATGGATACAATTGACACAAATTGATATAAATCACTAATTGATATGAAGCGGAAGGATACAATTAACACTAATTGATATAAATCAGATGGATACAATTAACACTAATTGATATAAATCAGATGGATACAATTCACACGAAATGATATAAATCAGATGGCTACAATTGACACGAATTGATATAAATCAGATGGATAAAATTAAAACGAATTGATATAAATCACATGGATACAATTGACACTAATTGATATAAATCACATGGATACAATTAACACTAATTGATATCAATCAGATAGATACAATTAACACTAATTGATATAATTCAGATGGATACAATTGACACTAATTGATATAAATCAGATGGATACAATTAACAATAATTGATATAAATCAGGATACAATTAACACTAATTGATATAGAGCAGATGGATACAATTGACACAAATTGATATAAATCACTAATTGATATGAAGCGGAAGGATACAATTAACACTAATTGATATAATTCAGATGGATACAATTGACACTAATTGATATAGAGCAGATGGATAAAATTAACACTAATTGATATAAATCAGATGGATACAATTAACACTAATTGATATAAATCAGATGGATACAATTAACACTAATTGATATAAATCAGATGGATACAATTAACACGAAATGATATAAATCAGATGGCTACAATTGACACTAATTGATATAAATCACATGGATACAATTGACACTAATTGATATAAATCAGATGGATAAAATTAACACGAATTGATATAAATCAGATGGATACAATTAACACGAAATGATATAAATCAGATGGATACAATTGACACAAATTGATATAAATCACTAATTGATATGAAGCGGAAGGATACAATTAACACTAATTGATATAAATCAGATGGATACAATTAACACTAATTGATATAAATCAGATGGATACAATTAACACGAAATGATATAAATCAGATGGCTACAATTGACACGAATTGATATAAATCAGATGGATAAAATTAACACGAATTGATATAAATCACATGGATACAATTGACACTAATTGATATAAATCACATGGATACAATTAACACTAATTGATATCAATCAGATAGATACAATTAACACTAATTGATATAATTCAGATGGATACAATTGACACTAATTGATATAAATCAGATGGATACAATTAACACTAATTGATATAAATCAGGATACAATTAACACTAATTGATATAGAGCAGATGGATACAATTGACACAAATTGATATAAATCAGATGGATACAATTGACACTAATTGATATAGAGCAGATGGATAAAATTAACACTAATTGATATAAATCAGATGGATACAATTAACACTAATTGATATAAATCAGGATACAATTAACACTAATTGATATAGAGCAGATGGATACAATTGACACAAATTGATATAAATCACTAATTGATATGAAGCGGAAGGATACAATTAACACTAATTGATATAATTCAGATGGATACAATTGACACTAATTGATGTAGAGCAGATGGATAAAATTAACACTAATTGATATAAATCAGATGGATACAATTAACACTAATTGATATAAATCAGATGGATACAATTAACACGAAATGATATAAATCAGATGGCTACAATTGACACTAATTGATATAAATCACATGGATACAATTGACACTAATTGATATAAATCAGATGGATAAAATTAACACGAATTGATATAAATCAGATGGATACAATTAACACGAAATGATATAAATCAGATGGATACAATTAACACGAAATGATATAAATCAGATGGCTACAATTGACACTAATTGATATAAATCACATGGATACAATTGACACTTATTGATATAAATCAGATGGATAGAATTAACACGAAATGATATAAATCAGATGGATACAATTGACACAAATTGATATAAATCACTAATTGATATGAAGCGGAAGGATACAATTAACACTAATTGATATAAATCAGATGGATACAATTAACACTAATTGATATAAATCAGATGGATACAATTAACACGAAATGATATAAATCAGATGGCTACAATTGACACGAATTGATATAAATCAGATGGATAAAATTAACACGAATTGATATAAATCACATGGATACAATTGACACTAATTGATATAAATCACATGGATACAATTAACACTAATTGATATCAATCAGATAGATACAATTAACACTAATTGATATAATTCAGATGGATACAATTGACACTAATTGATATAAATCAGATGGATACAATTAACAATAATTGATATAAATCAGGATACAATTAACACTAATTGATATAGAGCAGATGGATACAATTGACACAAATTGATATAAATCACTAATTGATATGAAGCGGAAGGATTCAATTAACACTAATTGATATAATTCAGATGGATACAATTGACACTAATTGATATAGAGCAGATGGATAAAATTAACACTAATTGATATAAATCAGATGGATACAATTAACACTAATTGATATAAATCAGATGGATACAATTAACACTAATTGATATAAATCAGATGGATACAATTAACACGAAATGATATAAATCAGATGGCTACAATTGACACTAATTGATATAAATCACATGGATACAATTGACACTAATTGATATAAATCAGATGGATAAAATTAACACGAATTGATATAAATCAGATGGATACAATTAACACGAAATGATATAAATCAGATGGATACAATTGACACAAATTGATATAAATCACTAATTGATATGAAGCGGAAGGATACAATTAACACTAATTGATATAAATCAGATGGATACAATTAACACTAATTGATATAAATCAGATGGATACAATTAACACGAAATGATATAAATCAGATGGCTACAATTGACACGAATTGATATAAATCAGATGGATAAAATTAACACGAATTGATATAAATCACATGGATACAATTGACACTAATTGATATAAATCAGATGGATAAAATTAACACGAATTGATATAAATCACATGGATACAATTGACACTAATTGATATAAATCACATGGATACAATTAACACTAATTGATATCAATCAGATAGATACAATTAACACTAATTGATATAATTCAGATGGATACAATTGACACTAATTGATATAAATCAGATGGATACAATTAACACTAATTGATATAATTCAGATGGATACAATTGACACTAATTGATATAAATCAGATGGATACAATTAACACTAATTGATATAAATCAGGATACAATTAACACTAATTGATATAGAGCAGATGGATACAATTGACACAAATTGATATAAATCAGATGGATACAATTGACACTAATTGATATAGAGCAGATGGATAAAATTAACACTAATTGATATAAATCAGATGGATACAATTAACACTAATTGATATAAATCAGGATACAATTAACACTAATTGATATAGAGCAGATGGATACAATTGACACAAATTGATATAGATCACTAATTGATATGAAGCGGAAGGATACAATTAACACTAATTGATATAATTCAGATGGATACAATTGACACTAATTGATATAGAGCAGATGGATAAAATTAGCACTAATTGATATAAATCAGATGGATACAATTAACACTAATTGATATAAATCAGGATACAATTAACACTAATTGATATAGAGCAGATGGATACAATTGACACAAATTGATATAAATCAGATGGATACAATTAACAGTAATTGATATAATTCAGATGGATACAATTGACACAAATTGATATATATCACATGGATACAATTAACAATAATTGATATAAATCAGATGGATACAATTAACACTAATTGATATAAATCACATGGATACTATTAACACGAATTGATATAAATCACATGGATACAATTGACACAAATTGATATAAATCACTAATTGATATAAATCAGATGGATACAATTAACACTAATTGATATAAATCAGATGGATACAATTAACACTAATTGATATAAATCAGATGGATACAATTAACACGAAATGATATAAATCAGATGGCTACAATTGACACTAATTGATATAAATCACATGGATACAATTGACACTAATTGATATAAATCAGATGGATACAATTAACACGAAATTATATAAATCAGATGGATACAATTGACACAAATTGATATAAATCACTAATTGATATGAAGCGGAAGGATACAATTAACACTAATTGATATAAATCAGATGGATACAATTAACACTAATTGATATAAATCAGATGGATACAATTCACACGAAATGATATAAATCAGATGGCTACAATTGACACGAATTGATATAAATCAGATGGATAAAATTAAAACGAATTGATATAAATCACATGGATACAATTGACACTAATTGATATAAATCACATGGATACAATTAACACTAATTGATATCAATCAGATAGATACAATTAACACTAATTGATATAATTCAGATGGATACAATTGACACTAATTGATATAAATCAGATGGATACAATTAACAATAATTGATATAAATCAGGATACAATTAACACTAATTGATATAGAGCAGATGGATACAATTGACACAAATTGATATAAATCACTAATTGATATGAAGCGGAAGGATACAATTAACACTAATTGATATAATTCAGATGGATACAATTGACACTAATTGATATAGAGCAGATGGATAAAATTAACACTAATTGATATAAATCAGATGGATACAATTAACACTAATTGATATAAATCAGATGGATACAATTAACACTAATTGATATAAATCAGATGGATACAATTAACACGAAATGATATAAATCAGATGGCTACAATTGACACTAATTGATATAAATCACATGGATACAATTGACACTAATTGATATAAATCAGATGGATAAAATTAACACGAATTGATATAAATCAGATGGATACAATTAACACGAAATGATATAAATCAGATGGATACAATTGACACAAATTGATATAAATCACTAATTGATATGAAGCGGAAGGATACAATTAACACTAATTGATATAAATCAGATGGATACAATTAACACTAATTGATATAAATCAGATGGATACAATTAACACGAAATGATATAAATCAGATGGCTACAATTGACACGAATTGATATAAATCAGATGGATAAAATTAACACGAATTGATATAAATCACATGGATACAATTGACACTAATTGATATAAATCACATGGATACAATTAACACTAATTGATATCAATCAGATAGATACAATTAACACTAATTGATATAATTCAGATGGATACAATTGACACTAATTGATATAAATCAGATGGATACAATTAACACTAATTGATATAAATCAGGATACAATTAACACTAATTGATATAGAGCAGATGGATACAATTGACACAAATTGATATAAATCAGATGGATACAATTGACACTAATTGATATAGAGCAGATGGATAAAATTAACACTAATTGATATAAATCAGATGGATACAATTAACACTAATTGATATAAATCAGGATACAATTAACACTAATTGATATAGAGCAGATGGATACAATTGACACAAATTGATATAAATCACTAATTGATATGAAGCGGAAGGATACAATTAACACTAATTGATATAATTCAGATGGATACAATTGACACTAATTGATGTAGAGCAGATGGATAAAATTAACACTAATTGATATAAATCAGATGGATACAATTAACACTAATTGATATAAATCAGGATACAATTAACACTAATTGATATAGAGCAGATGGATACAATTGACACAAATTGATATAAATCACTAATTGATATGAAGCGGAAGGATACAATTAACACTAATTGATATAATTCAGATGGATACAATTGACACTAATTGATATAAATCAGATGGATACAATTAACACTAATTGATATAAATCAGGTTACAATTAACACTAATTGATATAAATCAGATGGATACAATTAACACTAATTGATATAAATCAGATGGATACAATTAACACTAATTGATATAAATCAGATGGATACAATTAACACGAATTGATATAAATCAGTTGGATACAATTGACGCTAATTGGTATAAATCAGATGAATACAATTAATACAAATTGATATAAATCAGATGGATACAATTAACACGAATTGATATAAATCAGATGGATACAATTAACACTAATTGATATAAATCAGATGGATACAATTCAAACTAATTTATATAAATCAGATGGATACAATTGACAGTAATTCATATAATTCAGATGGATACAATTGACACTAATTGATATTAATCAGATGCATACAATTAATACTAATTGATATAAATCACATGGATACAATTGACACAAATTGATATAAATCACTAATTGATATAAATCAGATGGATACAATTAACACTAATTGATATAAATCAGATGGCTACAATTGACACTAATTGATATAAGTCACATGGATACAATTGACACTAATTGATATAAATCAGATGGATAAAATTAACACGAATTGATATAAATCAGATGGATACAATTAACACGAAATGATATAAATCAGATGGATGCAATTGACACAAATTGATATAAATCACTAATTGATATGAAGCGGAAGAATACAATTAACACTAATTGATATAAATCAGATGGATACAATTAACACTAATTGATATAAATCAGATGGATACAATTAACACGAAATGATATAAATCAGATGGCTACAATTGACACTAATTGATATAAATCACATGGATACAATTGACACGAATTGATATAAATCAGATGGATAAAATTAACACGAATTGATATAAATCACATGGATACAATTGACACTAATTGATATAAATCACATGGATACAATTAACACTAATAGATATAAATCAGATAGATACAATTAACACTAATTGATATAATTCAGATGGATACAATTGACACTAATTGATATAAATCAGATGGATACAATTAACACTAATTGATATAAATCAGGATACAATTAACACTAATTGATATAAATCAGTTGGATACAATTAACACTAATTGATATAAATCAGATGGATACAATTAACACTAATTGATATAAATCAGATGGATACAATTAACACGAATTGATATAAATCAGTTGGATACAATTGACGTTAATTGGTATAAATCAGATGAATACAATTAATACAAATTGATATAAATCAGATGGATACAATTAACACGAATTGATATAAATCAGATGGATACAATTAACACTAATTGATATAAATCAGATGGATACAATTGACAGTAATTCATATAATTCAGATGGATACAATTGACACTAATTGATATTAATCAGATGCATACAATTAATACTAATTGATATAAATCACATGGATACCATTGACACTAATTGGTATAAAACACATGGATACAATTGACACAAATTGATATAAATCAGATGGTTACAATTTACACGAATTGATATAAATCAGATGGATACAATTAACACAAATTAATATAAATCAGATAGATACAATTAACACAAATTGATATAATTCAAATGGATACAAAGAACACGAATTGATATAAATCAGATGGACACAATTCATCCCAATTGATATAATTCAGATGGATTCAATTGACACTGATATAATTCAGATGGATACAATTAACACTAATTGATATAAATCAGATGGATACATTTGACACTAATTGGTATAAATCAGATGGATAAAATTGACACTAATTGGTATAAATCAGATGGATACAATTAACACAAATTGATATAAATCAGGTGGTTACAATTTACACGAATTGATATAAATCAGATGGATACAATTAACACAAATTAATATAAATCAGATGGATACAATTAACACAAATTGATATAATTCAGATGGATACAATTAACACTAATTGATATCAATCAGATAGATACAATTAACACTAATTGATATAATTCAGATGGATACAATTGACACTAATTGATATAAATCAGATGGATACAATTAACACTAATTGATATAAATCAGGATACAATTAACACTAATTGATATAGAGCAGATGGATACAATTGACACAAATTGATATAAATCAGATGGATACAATTGACACTAATTGATATAGAGCAGATGGATAAAATTAACACTAATTGATATAAATCAGATGGATACAATTAACACTAATTGATATAAATCAGGATACAATTAACACTAATTGATATAGAGCAGATGGATACAATTGACACAAATTGATATAAATCACTAATTGATATGAAGCGGAAGGATACAATTAACACTAATTGATATAATTCAGATGGATACAATTGACACTAATTGATGTAGAGCAGATGGATAAAATTAACACTAATTGATATAAATCAGATGGATACAATTAACACTAATTGATATAAATCAGGATACAATTAACACTAATTGATATAGAGCAGATGGATACAATTGACACAAATTGATATAAATCACTAATTGATATGAAGCGGAAGGATACAATTAACACTAATTGATATAATTCAGATGGATACAATTGACACTAATTGATATAAATCAGATGGATACAATTAACACTAATTGATATAAATCAGGATACAATTAACACTAATTGATATAAATCAGATGGATACAATTCAAACTAATTGATATAAATCAGATGGATACAATTGACAGTAATTCATATAATTCAGATGGATACAATTGACACTAATTGATATTAATCAGATGCATACAATTAATACTAATTGATATAAATCACATGGATACAATTAACAATAATTGATATAAATCAGATGGATTCAATTGACACTAATTCATATAATTCAGATGATACAATTAACACTAATTGATATAGAGCAGATGGATACAATTGACACAAATTGATATAAATCACATGGATACAATTAACAATAATTGATATAAATCACATGGATACAATTGACACTAATTGATATAAATCAGATAGATACAATTGACACTAATTGATAAAAATCAGATGGATTCAATTAACACTAATTGATATAAATCACATGGATACAATTGACACGTATTGATATAAATCAGATGGATAAAATTAACACGAATTGATATAAATCACATGGATACAATTGACACGAATTGATATAAATCAGATGGATAAAATTAACACGAATTGATATAAATCACATGGATACAATTAACACGAATTGATATAATTCAGATGGATACAATTGACACAAATTGATATATATCACATGGATACAATTAACAATAATTGATATAAATCAGATGGATACAATTAACACTAATTGATATAAATCACATGGATACTATTAACACTAATTGATATAAATCACATGGATACAATTGACACAAATTGATATAAATCACTAATTGATATAAATCAGATGGATACAATTAACACTAATTGATATAAATCAGATGGCTACAATTGACACTAATTGATATAAGTCACATGGATACAATTGACACTAATTGATATAAATCAGATGGATAAAATTAACACGAATTGATATAAATCAGATGGATACAATTAACACGAAATGATATAAATCAGATGGATACAATTGACACAAATTGATATAAATCACTAATTGATATGAAGCGGAAGAATACAATTAACACTAATTGATATAAATCAGATGGATACAATTAACACTAATTGATATAAATCAGATGGATACAATTAACACGAAATGATATAAATCAGATGGCTACAATTGACACTAATTGATATAAATCACATGGATACAATTGACACGAATTGATATAAATCAGATGGATAAAATTAACACGAATTGATATAAATCACATGGATACAATTGACACTAATTGATATAAATCACATGGATACAATTAACACTAATTGATATAAATCAGATAGATACAATTAACACTAATTGATATAATTCAGATGGATACAATTGACACTAATTGATATAAATCAGATGGATACAATTAACACTAATTGATATAAATCAGGATACAATTAACACTAATTGATATAAATCAGTTGGATATAATTAACACTAATTGATATAAATCAGATGGATACAATTCACACTAATTGATATAAATCAGATGGATACAATTAACACGAATTGATATAAATCAGTTGGATACAATTGACGTTAATTGGTATAAATCAGATGAATACAATTAATACAAATTGATATAAATCAGATGGATATAATTAACACGAATTGATATAAATCAGATGGATACAATTAACACTAATTGATATAAATCAGATGGATACAATTGACAGTAATTCATATAATTCAGATGGATACAATTCACACTAATTGATATTAATCAGATGCATACAATTAATACTAATTGATATAAATCACATGGATACAATTGACACTAATTGGTATAAAACACATGGATACAATTGACACAAATTGATATAAATCAGATGGTTACAATTTACACGAATTGATATAAATCAGATGGATACAATTAACACAAATTAATATAAATCAGATAGATACAATTAACACAAATTGATATAATTCAAATGGATACAAAGAACACGAATTGATATAAATCAGATGGACACAATTCATCCCAATTGATATAATTCAGATGGATTCAATTGACACTGATATAATTCAGATGGATACAATTAACACTAATTGATATAAATCAGATGGATACATTTGACACTAATTGGTATAAATCAGATGGATAAAATTGACACTAATTGGTATAAATCAGATGGATACAATTAACACAAATTGATATAAATCAGGTGGTTACAATTTACACGAATTGATATAAATCAGATGGATACAATTAACACAAATTAATATAAATCAGATGGATACAATTAACACAAATTGATATAATTCAGATGGATACAAAGAACACGAATTGATATAAATCAGATGGATACAAATCATCCCAATTGATATAATTCAGATGGATTCAATTGACACTGATATAATTCAGATGGATACAATTAACACTAATTGATATAAATCACATGGATACAATTAACACTAATTGATATAAATCACATGGATACTATTAACACTAATTGATATAAATCACATGGATACAATTAACACGAATTGATATAAATCAGATGGATACAATTAACAATAATTGATATAATTCAGATGGATACAATTGACACAAATTGATATATATCACATGGATACAATTAACAATAATTGATATAAATCAGATAGATACAATTAACACTAATTGATATAAATCACATGGATACTATTAACACTAATTGATATAAATCACATGGATACAATTGACACAAATTGATATAAATCACTAATTGATATGAAGCGGAAGGATACAATTAACACTAATTGATATAAATCAAATGGATACAATTAACACTAATTGATATAAATCAGATGGATACAATTAACACGAAATGATATAAATCAGATGGCTACAATTGACACTAATTGATATAAATCACATGGACACAATTGACACTAATTGATATAAATCAGATGGATACAATTAACACTAATTGATATAAATCAGATGGATACAATTAACACGAATTGATATAAATCACATGGATACAATTAACACTAATTGATATAAATCACATGGATACAATTGACACGAATTGATATAAATCAGATGGATAAAATTAACACGAATTGATATAAATCACATGGATACAATTAACACGAATTGATATAAATCAGATGGATACAATTAACAGTAATTGATATAAATCAGATGGATACAATTGACACAAATTGATATATATCACATGGATACAATTAACAATAATTGATATAAATCAGATGGATACAATTAACACTAATTGATATAAATCACATGGATACTATTAACACGAATTGATATAAATCACATGGATACAATTGACACAAATTGATATAAATCACTAATTGATATAAATCAGATGGATACAATTAACACTAATTGATATAAATCAGATGGATACAATTTACACGAATTGATATAAATCAGATGGATACAATTAACACAAATTAATATAAATCAGATGGATACAATTAACACAAATTGATATAATTCAGATGGATACAAAGAACACGAATTGATATAAATCAGATGGATACAAATCATCCCAATTGATATAATTCAGATGGATTCAATTGACACTGATATAAATCAGATGGATACAATTAACACGAAATGATATAAATCACATGGATACAATTGACACTAATTGATATAAATCAGATGGATAAAATTAACACGAATTGATATAAATCAGATGGATACAATTAACACGAAATGATATAAATCAGATGGATACAATTGACACAAATTGATATAAATCACTAATTGATATGAAGCGGAAGGATACAATTAACACTAATTGATATAAATCAGATGGATACAATTAACACTAATTGATATAAATCACATGGATACTATTAACACTAATTGATATAAATCACATGGATACAATTGACACGAATTGATATAAATCAGATGGATAAAATTAACACGAATTGATATAAATCACATGGAAACAATTGACACTAATTGATATAAATCACATGGATACAATTAACACTAATTGATATCAATCAGATAGATACAATTAACACTAATTGATATTAATCAGATGGATACAATTGACACTAATTGATATAAATCAGGATACAATTAACACTAATTGATATAGAGCAGATGGATACAATTGACACAAATTGATATAAATCACTAATTGATATGAAGCGGAAGGATACAATTAACAGTAATTGATATAATTCAGATGGATACAATTGACACTAATTGATATAGAGCAGATGGATAAAATTAACACTAATTGATATAAATCAGATGGATACAATTAACACTAATTGATATAAATCAGGATACAATTAACACTAATTGATATAGAGCAGATGGATACAATTGACACAAATTGATATAAATCACTAATTGATATGAAGCGGAAGGATACAATTAACACTAATTGATATAATTCAGATGGATACAATTGACACTAATTGATATAAATCAGATGGATACAATTAACACTAATTGATATAAATCAGGATACAATTAACACTAATTGATATAAATCAGATGGATACAATTAACACTAATTGATATAAATCAGATGGATACAATTAACACTAATTGATATAAATCAGATGGATACAATTAACACGAATTGATATAAATCAGTTGGATACAATTGACGCTAATTGCTATAAATCAGATGAATACAATTAATACAAATTGATATAAATCAGATGGATACAATTAAAACGAATTGATATAAATCAGATGGATACAATTAACACTAATTGATATAAATCAGATGGATACAATTCAAACTAATTGATATAAATCAGATGGATACAATTGACAGTAATTCATATAATTCAGATGGATACAATTGACACTAATTGATATTAATCAGATGCATACAATTAATACTAATTGATATAAATCACATGGATACAATTAACAATAATTGATATAAATCAGATGGATTCAATTGACACTAATTCATATAATTCAGATGATACAATTAACACTAATTGATATAGAGCAGATGGATACAATTGACACAAATTGATATAAATCACTAATTGATATAAATCAGATGGATACAATTAACACTAATTGATATAAATCAGATGGCTACAATTGACACTAATTGATATAAGTCACATGGATACAATTGACACTAATTGATATAAATCAGATGGATAAAATTAACACGAATTGATATAAATCAGATGGATACAATTAACACGAAATGATATAAATCAGATGGATACAATTGACACAAATTGATATAAATCACTAATTGATATGAAGCGGAAGAATACAATTAACACTAATTGATATAAATCAGATGGATACAATTAACACTAATTGATATAAATCAGATGGATACAATTAACACGAAATGATATAAATCAGATGGCTACAATTGACACTAATTGATATAAATCACATGGATACAATTGACACGAATTGATATAAATCAGATGGATAAAATTAACACGAATTGATATAAATCACATGGATACAATTGACACTAATTGATATAAATCACATGGATACAATTAACACTAATTGATATAAATCAGATAGATACAATTAACACTAATTGATATAATTCAGATGGATACAATTGACACTAATTGATATAAATCAGATGGATACAATTAACACTAATTGATATAAATCAGGATACAATTAACACTAATTGATATAAATCAGTTGGATATAATTAACACTAATTGATATAAATCAGATGGATACAATTCACACTAATTGATATAAATCAGATGGATACAATTAACACGAATTGATATAAATCAGTTGGATACAATTGACGTTAATTGGTATAAATCAGATGAATACAATTAATACAAATTGATATAAATCAGATGGATATAATTAACACGAATTGATATAAATCAGATGGATACAATTAACACTAATTGATATAAATCAGATGGATACAATTGACAGTAATTCATATAATTCAGATGGATACAATTCACACTAATTGATATTAATCAGATGCATACAATTAATACTAATTGATATAAATCACATGGATACAATTGACACTAATTGGTATAAAACACATGGATACAATTGACACAAATTGATATAAATCAGATGGTTACAATTTACACGAATTGATATAAATCAGATGGATACAATTAACACAAATTAATATAAATCAGATAGATACAATTAACACAAATTGATATAATTCAAATGGATACAAAGAACACGAATTGATATAAATCAGATGGACACAATTCATCCCAATTGATATAATTCAGATGGATTCAATTGACACTGATATAATTCAGATGGATACAATTAACACTAATTGATATAAATCAGATGGATACATTTGACACTAATTGGTATAAATCAGATGGATAAAATTGACACTAATTGGTATAAATCAGATGGATACAATTAACACAAATTGATATAAATCAGGTGGTTACAATTTACACGAATTGATATAAATCAGATGGATACAATTAACACAAATTAATATAAATCAGATGGATACAATTAACACAAATTGATATAATTCAGATGGATACAAAGAACACGAATTGATATAAATCAGATGGATACAAATCATCCCAATTGATATAATTCAGATGGATTCAATTGACACTGATATAATTCAGATGGATACAATTAACACTAATTGATATAAATCACATGGATACAATTAACACTAATTGATATAAATCACATGGATACTATTAACACTAATTGATATAAATCACATGGATACAATTAACACGAATTGATATAAATCAGATGGATACAATTAACAATAATTGATATAATTCAGATGGATACAATTGACACAAATTGATATATATCACATGGATACAATTAACAATAATTGATATAAATCAGATAGATACAATTAACACTAATTGATATAAATCACATGGATACTATTAACACTAATTGATATAAATCACATGGATACAATTGACACAAATTGATATAAATCACTAATTGATATGAAGCGGAAGGATACAATTAACACTAATTGATATAAATCAAATGGATACAATTAACACTAATTGATATAAATCAGATGGATACAATTAACACGAAATGATATAAATCAGATGGCTACAATTGACACTAATTGATATAAATCACATGGACACAATTGACACTAATTGATATAAATCAGATGGATACAATTAACACTAATTGATATAAATCAGATGGATACAATTAACACGAATTGATATAAATCACATGGATACAATTAACACTAATTGAAATAAATCACATGGATACAATTGACACGAATTGATATAAATCAGATGGATAAAATTAACACGAATTGATATAAATCACATGGATACAATTAACACGAATTGATATAAATCAGATGGATACAATTAACAGTAATTGATATAAATCAGATGGATACAATTGACACAAATTGATATATATCACATGGATACAATTAACAATAATTGATATAAATCAGATGGATACAATTAACACTAATTGATATAAATCACATGGATACTATTAACACGAATTGATATAAATCACATGGATACAATTGACACAAATTGATATAAATCACTAATTGATATAAATCAGATGGATACAATTAACACTAATTGATATAAATCAGATGGATACAATTTACACGAATTGATATAAATCAGATGGATACAATTAACACAAATTAATATAAATCAGATGGATACAATTAACACAAATTGATATAATTCAGATGGATACAAAGAACACGAATTGATATAAATCAGATGGATACAAATCATCCCAATTGATATAATTCAGATGGATTCAATTGACACTGATATAAATCAGATGGATACAATTAACACGAAATGATATAAATCACATGGATACAATTGACACGAATTGATATAAATCAGATGGATAAAATTAACACGAATTGATATAAATCAGATGGATACAATTAACACGAAATGATATAAATCAGATGGATACAATTGACACAAATTGATATAAATCACTAATTGATATGAAGCGGAAGGATACAATTAACACTAATTGATATAAATCAGATGGATACAATTAACACTAATTGATATAAATCACATGGATACTATTAACACTAATTGATATAAATCACATGGATACAATTGACACGAATTGATATAAATCAGATGGATAAAATTAACACGAATTGATATAAATCACATGGAAACAATTGACACTAATTGATATAAATCACATGGATACAATTAACACTAATTGATATCAATCAGATAGATACAATTAACACTAATTGATATAATTCAGATGGATACAATTGACACTAATTGATATAAATCAGGATACAATTAACACTAATTGATATAGAGCAGATGGATACAATTGACACAAATTGATATAAATCACTAATTGATATGAAGCGGAAGGATACAATTAACAGTAATTGATATAATTCAGATGGATACAATTGACACTAATTGATATAGAGCAGATGGATAAAATTAACACTAATTGATATAAATCAGATGGATACAATTAACACTAATTGATATAAATCAGGATACAATTAACACTAATTGATATAGAGCAGATGGATACAATTGACACAAATTGATATAAATCACTAATTGATATGAAGCGGAAGGATACAATTAACACTAATTGATATAATTCAGATGGATACAATTGACACTAATTGATATAAATCAGATGGATACAATTAACACTAATTGATATAAATCAGGATACAATTAACACTAATTGATATAAATCAGATGGATACAATTAACACTAATTGATATAAATCAGATGGATACAATTAACACTAATTGATATAAATCAGATGGATACAATTAACACGAATTGATATAAATCAGTTGGATACAATTGACGCTAATTGCTATAAATCAGATGAATACAATTAATACAAATTGATATAAATCAGATGGATACAATTAAAACGAATTGATATAAATCAGATGGATACAATTAACACTAATTGATATAAATCAGATGGATACAATTCAAACTAATTGATATAAATCAGATGGATACAATTGACAGTAATTCATATAATTCAGATGGATACAATTGACACTAATTGATATTAATCAGATGCATACAATTAATACTAATTGATATAAATCACATGGATACAATTAACAATAATTGATATAAATCAGATGGATTCAATTGACACTAATTCATATAATTCAGATGATACAATTAACACTAATTGATATAGAGCAGATGGATACAATTGACACAAATTGATATAAATCACATGGATACAATTAACAATAATTGATATAAATCACATGGATACAATTGACACTAATTGATATAAATCAGATAGATACAATTGACACTAATTGATATAAATCAGATGGATGCAATTAACACTAATTGATATAAATCAGGATACAATTAACACTAATTGATATAGAGCAGATGGATACAATTAACACTAATTGATATAAATCAGATGGATACAATTAATACGAATTGATATAAATCAGATGGATACAATTAACACTAATTGATATCAATCAGGATACAATTAACACTAATTGATATAGAGCAGATGGATACAATTAACACTAATTGATATAAATCAGATAGATACAATTGACACTAATTGATATAAATCAGATGGATGCAATTAACACTAATTGATATAAATCAGGATACAATTAACACTAATTGATATAGAGCAGATGGATACAATTAACACTAATTGATATAAATCAGATGGATACAATTAATACGAATTGATATAAATCAGATGGATACAATTAACATGAATACATATAAATCATTTAGATACAACTAACACCAATTGATATAATTCAGATGATACAATTACCACTAATTGATATAAATCACATGGATACAATTGACACTAATTGATATAAATCACATGGATACAATTAACAATAATTGACATAAATCAGATGGATAAAATTAACTAATTGATATATATCAGATGGATACAATTAACACTAATTGATATAAATCAGGATACAATTAACACTTTTTGATATAGAGCAGATGGATACAATTAACACTAATTGATATAAATCAGATGGATACAATTAACAACAATTGATATCAATCAGATGGATTCAATTAATAATTGATACAAATCAGATGGATACAATTAACACTAATTGATTTAAAGCAGATGGATACAATTGACACTAATTGATATAAATCAGATGGATACAATTGACACAAATTGATATCAATCAGATGGATAAAATTAAAACTAATTGATATAAATCAGATATATACAATTGACAGTAATTGATATAAATCAGATGGATACATTTGACACTAATTGGTATAAATCAGATGGATAAAATTGACACTAATTGGTATAAATCAGATGGATACAATTAACACAAATTGATATAAATCAGATGGTTACAATTTACACGAATTGATATAAATCAGATGGATACAATTAACACAAATTAATATAAATCAGATGGATACAATTAACACAAATTGATATAATTCAGATGGATACAAAGAACACGAATTGATATAAATCAGATGGATACAATTCATCCCAATTGATATAATTCAGATGGATTCAATTGACACGAATTGATATAAATCAGATGGATACAATTAACACTAATTGATATAAATCAGATGGATTCAATTGACACTAATTGATATAAATCACATGGATACAATTGACACGAATTGATATAAATCAGATGGATACAATTGACAGTAATTCATATAATTCAGATGGATACAATTGACACTAATTGATATTAATCAGATGGCTACAATTAACACTAATTGATATAGAGCAGATGGATACAATTGACACAAATTGATATAAATCACTAATTGATATGAAGCGGAAGGATACAATTAACACTAATTGATATAAATCAGGATACGATTAACACTAATTGATATAAATCAGATGGATACAATTAACACTAATTGATATAAATCAGATGGATACAATTAACACTAATTGATATAAATCAGATGGATACAATTAACACGAATTGATATAAATCAGTTGGATACAATTGACGCTAATTGGTATAAATCAGATGAATACAATTAATACAAATTGATATAAATCAGATGGATACAATTAACACGAATTGATATAAATCAGATGGATACAATTGACACTAATTGATATAAATCAGATAGATACAATTGACACTAATTGATATAAATCAGATGGATGCAATTAACACTAATTGATATAAATCAGGATACAATTAACACTAATTGATATAGAGCAGATGGATACAATTAACACTAATTGATATAAATCAGATGGATACAATTAATACGAATTGATATAAATCAGATGGATACAATTAACACTAATTGATATCAATCAGGATACAATTAACACTAATTGATATAGAGCAGATGGATACAATTAACACTAATTGATATAAATCAGATAGATACAATTGACACTAATTGATATAAATCAGATGGATGCAATTAACACTAATTGATATAAATCAGGATACAATTAACACTAATTGATATAGAGCAGATGGATACAATTAACACTAATTGATATAAATCAGATGGATACAATTAATACGAATTGATATAAATCAGATGGATACAATTAACATGAATACATATAAATCATTTAGATACAACTAACACCAATTGATATAATTCAGATGATACAATTACCACTAATTGATATAAATCACATGGATACAATTGACACTAATTGATATAAATCACATGGATACAATTAACAATAATTGACATAAATCAGATGGATAAAATTAACTAATTGATATATATCAGATGGATACAATTAACACTAATTGATATAAATCAGGATACAATTAACACTTTTTGATATAGAGCAGATGGATACAATTAACACTAATTGATATAAATCAGATGGATACAATTAACAACAATTGATATCAATCAGATGGATTCAATTAATAATTGATACAAATCAGATGGATACAATTAACACTAATTGATTTAAAGCAGATGGATACAATTGACACTAATTGATATAAATCAGATGGATACAATTGACACAAATTGATATCAATCAGATGGATAAAATTAAAACTAATTGATATAAATCAGATATATACAATTGACAGTAATTGATATAAATCAGATGGATACATTTGACACTAATTGGTATAAATCAGATGGATAAAATTGACACTAATTGGTATAAATCAGATGGATACAATTAACACAAATTGATATAAATCAGATGGTTACAATTTACACGAATTGATATAAATCAGATGGATACAATTAACACAAATTAATATAAATCAGATGGATACAATTAACACAAATTGATATAATTCAGATGGATACAAAGAACACGAATTGATATAAATCAGATGGATACAATTCATCCCAATTGATATAATTCAGATGGATTCAATTGACACGAATTGATATAAATCAGATGGATACAATTAACACTAATTGATATAAATCAGATGGATTCAATTGACACTAATTGATATAAATCACATGGATACAATTGACACGAATTGATATAAATCAGATGGATACAATTGACAGTAATTCATATAATTCAGATGGATACAATTGACACTAATTGATATTAATCAGATGGCTACAATTAACACTAATTGATATAGAGCAGATGGATACAATTGACACAAATTGATATAAATCACTAATTGATATGAAGCGGAAGGATACAATTAACACTAATTGATATAAATCAGGATACGATTAACACTAATTGATATAAATCAGATGGATACAATTAACACTAATTGATATAAATCAGATGGATACAATTAACACTAATTGATATAAATCAGATGGATACAATTAACACGAATTGATATAAATCAGTTGGATACAATTGACGCTAATTGGTATAAATCAGATGAATACAATTAATACAAATTGATATAAATCAGATGGATACAATTAACACGAATTGATATAAATCAGATGGATACAATTAACACTAATTGATATAAATCAGATGGATACAATTCAAACTAATTGATATAAATCAGATGGATACAATTGACAGTAATTCATATAATTCAGATGGATACAATTGACACTAATTGATATTAATCAGATGCATACAATTATTACTAATTGATATAAATCACATGGATACAATTGACACTAATTGGTATAAAACACATGGATACAATTGACACAAATTGATATAAATCAGATGGTTACAATTTACACGAATTGATATAAATCAGATGGATACAATTAACACAAATTAATATAAATCAGATGGATACAATTAACACTAATTGATATAGAGCAGATGGATACAATTGACACAAATTGATATAAATCACATGGATACAATTAACAATAATTGATATAAATCAGATGGATTCAATTGACAATAATTCATATCATTCAGATGATACAATTAACACTAATTGATATAAATCAGATGGATACAATTGACACTAATTGATATAAATCAGATAGATACAATTGACACTAATTGATATAAATCAGATGGATGCAATTAACAATAATTGATATAAATCAGGATACAATTAACACTAATTGATATAGAGCAGATGGATACAATTAACACTAATTGATATAAATCAGATGGATACAATTAACATGAATACATATAAATCAGATGGATACAATTAACATGAATACATATAAATCAGTTAGATACATCTAACACCAATTGATATGATTCAGATGATACAATTAACACTAATTGATATAAATCAGATGGATACAATTAACACCAATTGATATAAATCAGATAGATACAATTAGCACTAATTGATATAAATCACATGGATACAATTAACAATAATTGACATAAATCAGATGGATAAAATTAACTAATTGATATATATCAGATGGATACAATTAACACGAATTGATATAAATCAAGATACAATTAACACTTTTTGATATAGAGCAGATGGATACAATTAACACGAATTGATATAAATCAGATGGATACAATTAACACTAATTGATATAAATCAGATGGATACAATTAACGCCAATTGATATAATTCAGATGGATACAATTAACAACAATTGATATCAATCAGATGGATTCAATTAATAATTGATATACATCAGATGGATACAATTAACACTAATTGATATAAAGCAGATGGATACAATTAACACTAATTGAGATAAAGCAGATGGATACAATTGACACTAATTGATATAAATCAGATGGATACAATTGACACAAATTGATATCAATCAGGTGGATAAAATTAAAACTAATTGATATAAATCAGATATATACAATTGACAGTAATTGATATAAATCAGATGGATACATTTGACACTAATTGGTATAAATCAGATGGATAAAATTGACACTAATTGGTATAAATCAGATGGATACAATTAACACAAATTGATATAAATCAGATGGTTACAATTAACACAAATTAATATAAATCAGATGGATACAATTAACACAAATTAATATAAATCAGATGGATACAATTAACACAAATTGATATAATTCAGATGGATACAAAGAACACGAATTGATATAAATCAGATGGATACAATTCATCCCAATTGATATAATTCAGATGGATTCAATTGACACGAATTGATATAAATCAGATGGATACAATTAACACTAATTGATATAAATCAGATGGATTCAATTGACACTAATTGATATAAATCACATGGATACAATTGACACGAATTGATATAAATCAGATGGATACAATTGACAGTAATTCATATAATTCAGATGGATACAATTGACACTAATTGATATTAATCAGATGGCTACAATTAATACTAATTGATATAAATCACATGGATACAATTGACACTAATTGGTATAAAACACATGGATACAATTGATACCAAATGATAGAAATCAGATGGATACAATTAACACGAATTGATATAAATCAGATGGATACAATTAACACTAATTGATATAAATCAGATGGATACAATTAACACTAATTGATATAAATCAGATGGATACAATTAACAATAATTGATATAAATCACATGGATACAATTGACACAAATTGATATAAATCACATGGATGCAATTAACAATAATTGATGTAAATCAGATGGAAACAATTGACACTAATTCATATAATTCAGATGATACAATTAACACTAATTGATATAAATCACATAGATACAATTGACACTAATTGATATAATTCAGATGGATAAAATTAACACGAATTGATATAAATCACATGGATACAATTGACACAAATTGATATAATTCAGATGGATACAATTAACAATAATTGATATAAATCAGATGGATACAATTGAGACAAATTGATATATATCACATGGATACAATTAACAATAATTGATATAAATCACATGGATACTATTGACACTAATTGATATAAATCACATGGATACAATTGACACAAATTGATATAAATCACTAATTGATATGAAGCGGAAGGATACAATTAACACTAATTGATATAAATCAGATGGATACAATTAACACTAATTGATATAAATCAGAAGGATACAATTAACACGAATTGATATAAATCAGATGGATACAATTAAAACTAATTGATATAAATCAGATGGATACAATTGACAGTAATTCATATAATTCAGATGGATACAATTGACACTAATTTATATTAATCAGATGGATACAATTAATACTAATTGATATAAATCACATGGATACAATTGACACTAATTGGTAGAAAACACATGGATACAATTGACACGAATTGATATAAATCAGATGGTTACAAATAACAGTAATTGATATAAATCAGATGGATACAATTAACAATAATTGATATAAATCACATGGATACAATTGACACAAATTGATATAAATCACATGGATGCAATTAACAATAATTGATGTAAATCAGATGGATTCAATTGACACTAATTCATATAATTCAGATGAAAAAATTAACACTAATTGATATAAATCACATCGATACAATTGACACTAATTGATATAATTCAGATGGATAAAATTAACACGAATTGATATAAATCACATGGATACAATTGACACAAATTGATATAATTCAGATGGATACAATTAACAATAATTGATATAAATCAGATGGATACATTTAACACTAATTGATATAAATCACATGGATACAATTAACACGAATTGATATAAATCAGATGGATACAATTAGCAATAATTGATATAATTCAGATGGATACAATTAACACGAACTGATATAAATCACATGGATACAATTAACACTAATTGATATAAATCAGATAGATACAATTGACACGAATTGATATAAATCAGATGGATAAAATTAACACGAATTGATATAAATCACATGGATAAATTTAACACTAATTGATATAAATCACATGGATACAATTAACACTAATTGATATAATTCAGATGGATACAATTGACACTAATTGATATTAATCAGATGGATACAATTAACACTAATTGATATAAATCAGGATACAATTAACACTAATTGATATAGAGCAGATGGATACAATTGACACAAATTGATATAAATCACTAATTGATATGAAGCGGAAGGATACAATTAACACTAATTGATATAATTCAGATGGATACAATTGACACTAATTGATATAGAGCAGATGGATAAAATTAACACTAATTGATATAAATCAGATGGATACAATTAACACTAATTGATATAAATCAGGATACAATTAACACTAATTGATATAAATCAGATGGATACAATTAACACTAATTGATATAAATCAGATGGATACAATTGACACTAATTGATATAAATCAGGATACAATTAACACTAATTGATATAGAGCAGATGGATACAATTAACACTAATTGATATAAATCACATGGATACAATTGACACAAATTGATATAAATCAGATGGATACAATTAACACAAATTGATATAAATCAGATGGATACAATTAATACAAATTGATATAAATCAGATGGATACAATTAACACGAATTGATATAAATCAGATGGATACAATTAACACTAATTGATATAAATCAGATGGATACAATTAACACGAATTGATATAAATCAGATGGATACAATTGACAGTAATTCATATAATTCAGATGGATACAATTGACACTAATTGATATTAATCAGATGGATACAATTTATACTAATTGATATAAATCACATGGATACAATTGACACTAATTGGTATAAAACACATGGATACAATTGATACTAAATGATATAAATCAGATGGATACAATTAACACGAATTGATATAAATCAGATGGATACAATTAACAATTGATATAAATCACATGGAAACAATTAACAATAATTGATATAAATCAGATAGGTTCAATTGACACTAATTCATATAATTCAGATGATACAATTAACACTAATTGATATAAATCACAGATACAATTGACACTAATTGATATAATTCAGATGGATACAATTAACAATAATTGATATAATTCAGATGGATACAATTAACACTAATTGATATAATTCAGATAGATACAATTAACAATAATTGATATAATTCAGATGGATACAATTAACACTAATTGATATAAATCACATGGATACAATTGACACGAATTGATATAAATCAGATGGATACAATTGACATTAATTGATATAAATCAGATGGATACAATTAATACAAATTGATATAATTCAGATGGATACAATTAACACTAATTGATATAAATCAGATGGATACAATTGACATGAATTGATATAAACCAGATGGATACAATTGACACAAATTGATATAATTCAGATGGATACAATTAACACAAATTGATATAATTCAGATGGATACAATTAACACAAATTGATATAAATCAGATGGATACAATTAACACAAATTGATATAATTCAGATGGATACAATTAACACTAATTGATATAAATCAGATGGATACAATTGACATGAATTGATATAAATCAGCTGGATACAATTGACATTAATTGATATAAATCAGATGGATACAATTAACACAAATTGATATAATTCAGATGGATACAATTAACACTAATTGATATAAATCAGATGGATACAATTGACAGTAATTCATATAATTCAGATGGATACAATTGACACTAATTGATATTAATCAGATGGATACAATTAATACTAATTGATATAAATGACATGGATACAATTGACACTAATTGGTATAAAACAGATGGATACAATTGATACTAAATGATATAAATCAGATGGATTCAATTGACACTAATTCATATAATTCAGATGATACAATTAACACTAATTGATATAAATCACAGATACAATTGACACTAATTGATATAATTCAGATGGATACAATTAACAATAATTGATATAATTCAGATGGATACAATTAACACTAATTGATATAGAGCAGATGGATACAATTGACACAAATTGATATAAATCACTAATTGATATGAAGCGGAAGGATACAATTAACACTAATTGATATAATTCAGATGGATACAATTGACACTAATTGATATAGAGCAGATGGATAAAATTAACACTAATTGATATAAATCAGATGGATACAATTAACACTAATTGATATAAATCAGGATACAATTAACACTAATTGATATAAATCAGATGGATACAATTAACACTAATTGATATAAATCAGATGGATACAATTGACACTAATTGATATAAATCAGGATACAATTAACACTAATTGATATAGAGCAGATGGATACAATTAACACTAATTGATATAAATCACATGGATACAATTGACACAAATTGATATAAATCAGATGGATACAATTAACACAAATTGATATAAATCAGATGGATACAATTAATACAAATTGATATAAATCAGATGGATACAATTAACACGAATTGATATAAATCAGATGGATACAATTAACACTAATTGATATAAATCAGATGGATACAATTAACACGAATTGATATAAATCAGATGGATACAATTGACAGTAATTCATATAATTCAGATGGATACAATTGACACTAATTGATATTAATCAGATGGATACAATTTATACTAATTGATATAAATCACATGGATACAATTGACACTAATTGGTATAAAACACATGGATACAATTGATACTAAATGATATAAATCAGATGGATACAATTAACACGAATTGATATAAATCAGATGGATACAATTAACAATTGATATAAATCACATGGAAACAATTAACAATAATTGATATAAATCAGATAGGTTCAATTGACACTAATTCATATAATTCAGATGATACAATTAACACTAATTGATATAAATCACAGATACAATTGACACTAATTGATATAATTCAGATGGATACAATTAGCAATAATTGATATAATTCAGATGGATACAATTAACACTAATTGATATAAATCAGATAGATACAATTAACAATAATTGATATAATTCAGATGGATACAATTAACACTAATTGATATAAATCACATGGATACAATTGACACGAATTGATATAAATCAGATGGATACAATTGACATTAATTGATATAAATCAGATGGATACAATTAATACAAATTGATATAATTCAGATGGATACAATTAACACTAATTGATATAAATCAGATGGATACAATTGACATGAATTGATATAAACCAGATGGATACGATTGACACAAATTGATATAATTCAGATGGATACAATTAACACAAATTGATATAATTCAGATGGATACAATTAACACAAATTGATATAAATCAGATGGATACAATTAACACAAATTGATATAATTCAGATGGATACAATTAACACTAATTGATATAAATCAGATGGATACAATTGACATGAATTGATATAAATCAGCTGGATACAATTGACATTAATTGATATAAATCAGATGGATACAATTAACACAAATTGATATAATTCAGATGGATACAATTAACACTAATTGATATAAATCAGATGGATACAATTGACAGTAATTCATATAATTCAGATGGATACAATTGACACTAATTGATATTAATCAGATGGATACAATTAATACTAATTGATATAAATGACATGGATACAATTGACACTAATTGGTATAAAACACATGGATACAATTGATACTAAATGATATAAATCAGATGGATTCAATTGACACTAATTCATATAATTCAGATGATACAATTAACACTAATTGATATAAATCACAGATACAATTGACACTAATTGATATAATTCAGATGGATACAATTAACAATAATTGATATAATTCAGATGGATACAATTAACACTAATTGATATAATTCAGATAGATACAATTAACACTAATTGATATAAATCACTAATTGATATAAAGCGGAAGGATACAATTAACACTAATTGATATAAATCAGATGGATACAATTAACACTAATTGATATAAATCAGATGGATACAATTGACATGAATTGATATAAACCAGATGGATACAATTGACACTAATTGATATAAATCAGATGGATACAATTGACATTAATTGATATAAATCAGATGGATACAATTAACACAAATTGATATAATTCAGATGGATACAATTAACACTAATTGATATAAATCACTAATTGATATAAAGCGGAAGGATACAATTAACACTAATTGATATAAATCAGATGGACACAATTAACACTAATTGATATAAATCAGATGGATACAATTAACACGAATTGATATAAATCAGATGGATACAATTCACACGAATTAATATAAATCACATGGCTACAATTGTATCCATCTGATACAAATCAGATGGATACAATTGACACTAATTGATATAAACCAGATGGATACAATTAACACGAACTGATATAAATCACATGGATACAATTAACACTAATTGATATAAATCAGTTGGATACAATTGACGCTAATTGATATAAATCAGATGGATACAATTAATACAAATTGATATAAATCAGATGGATACAATTAACACGAATTGATATAAATCAGATGGATACAATTAACACTAATTGATATAAATCAGATGGATACAATTAACACGAATTGATATAAATCAGATGGATACAATTGACAGTAATTCATACAATTCAGATGGATACAATTGACACTAATTGATATTAATCAGATGGATACAATTTATACTAATTGATATAAATCACATGGATACAATTGACACTAATTGGTATAAAACACATCGATACAATTGATACTAAATGATATAAATTAGATGGATACAATTAACAAGAATTGATATAAATCAGATGGATACAATTAACAATTGATATAAATCACATGGAAACAATTAACAATAATTGATATAAATCAGATGGATTCAATTGACACTAATTCATATAATTCAGATGGTACAATTAACACTAATTGATATAAATCACAGATACAATTGACACTAATTGATATAATTCAGATGGATACAATTAACAATAATTGATATAATTCAGATAGATACAATTAACAATAATTGATATAATTCAGATGGATACAATTAACACTAATTGATATAAATCACATGGATACAATTGACACGAATTGATATAAATCAGATGGATACAATTGACATGAATTGATATAAATCAGATGGATACAATTAACACAAATTGATATAATTCAGATGGATACAATTAACACTAATTGATATAAATCAGATGGATACAATTGACATCAATTGATATAAATCAGATGGATACAATTAACACAAATTGATATAAATCAGATGGATACAATTGACACTAATTGATATAAATCAGGATACAATTAACACTAATTGATATAGAGCAGATGGATACAATTAACACGAATTGATATAAATCACATGGATACAATTGACACGAATTGATATAAATCAGATGGATACAATTAACACAAATTGATATAATTCAGATGGATACAATTAACACTAATTGATATAAATCATAATGGATACAATTGACACGAATTGATATAAATCAGATGGATACAATTAACACAAATTGATATAATTCAGATGGATACAATTAACACTAATTGATATAAAGCAGATGGATACAATTGACATTAATTGATATAAATCAGATGGATACAATTAACACTAATTGATATAATTCAGATGGATACAATTAACACTAATTGATATAAATCAGATGGATACAATTGACATTAATTGATATAAATCAGATGGATACAATTGACACGAATTGATATAAATCAGATGGATACAATTAAAACTAATTGATATAAATCAGATGGATACAATTGACAGTAATTCATATAATTCAGATGGATACAATTGACACTAATTGATATTAATCAGATGGATACAATTGACACTAATTGGTATAAAACACATGGATACAATTGATACCAAATGATATAAATCAGATAGATACAATTGACACGAATTGATATAAATCAGATGGATACAATTAACACTAATTGTTATAAATCAGATGGATACAATTAACAATAATTGATATAAATCACATGGATACAATTGACACAAATTGATATAAATCACATGGATGCAATTAAAAATAATTGATGTAAATCAGTTAGATTCAATTGACACTAATTTATATAATTCAGATGATACAATTAACACTAATTGATATAAATCACATAGATACAATTGACACTAATTGATATAATTCAGATGGATAAAATTAACACGAATTGATATAAATCACATGGATACAATTGACACAAATTGATATAATTCAGATGGATACAATTAACAATAATTGATATAAATCAGATGGATACAATTAACACTAATTGATATAAATCACATGGATACTATTAACACTAATTGATATAAATCACATGGATATAATTAACACGAATTGATATAAATCAGATGGATACAATTAACAATAATTGATATAAATCACATGGATACAATTAACAATAATTGATATAAATCAGATGGATACAATTAACACTAATTGATATAAATCACATGGATACTATTAACACTAATTGATATAAATCACATGGATACAATTGACACAAATTGATATAAATCACTAATTGATATGAAGCGGAAGGATACAATTAACACTAATTGATATAAATCAGATGGATACAATTAACACGAAATGATATAAATCAGATGGCTACAATTGACACTAATTGATATAATTCAGATAGATACAATTAACACTAATTGATATAAATCACATGGATACAATTGACACGAATTGATATAAATCAGATGGATACAATTGACATTAATTGATATAAATCAGATGGATACAATTAACACAAATTGATATAATTCAGATGGATACAATTAACACTAATTGATATAAATCAGATGGATACAATTGACATGAATTGATATAAACCAGATGGATACAATTGACACTAATTGATATAAATCAGATGGATACAATTGACATTAATTGATATAAATCAGATGGATACAATTAACACAAATTGATATAATTCAGATGGATACAATTAACACCAATTGATATAAATCACTAATTGATATAAAGCGGAAGGATACAATTAACACTAATTGATATAAATCAGATAGATACAATTAGCACTAATTGAAATAAATCAGATGGATACAATTAACACGAATTGATATAAATCAGATGGATACAATTCACACGAATTGATATAAATCACATGGCTACAATTGTATCCATCTGATATAAATCAGATGGATACAATTGACACTAATTGATATAAACCAGATGGATACAATTAACACGAACTGATATAAATCACATGGATACAATTAACACTAATTGATATAAATCAGTTGGATACAATTGACGCAAATTGATATAAATCAGATGGATACAATTAATACAAATTGATATAAATCAGATGGATACAATTAACACGAATTGATATAAATCAGATGGATACAATTAACACTAATTGATATAAATCAGATGGATACAATTGACACAAATTGATTTAAATCAGATGGGTACAATTGACAGTAATTCATATAATTCAGATGGATACAATTGACACTAATTGATATTAATTAGATGGATACAATTAATACTAATTGATATAAATCACATGGATACAATTGACACTAATTGATATAAATCACATGGAAACAATTAACAATAATTGATATAATTCAGATAGATTCAATTGACACTAATTCATATAATTCAGATGATACAATTAACACTAATTGATATAAATCACAGATACAATTGACACTAATTGATATAATTCAGATGGATACAATTAACAATAATTGATATAAATCACATGGATACAATTAACACGAATTGATATAAATCAGATGGATACAATTAACAATAATTGATATAATTCAGATGGATACAATTGACATAAATTGATATATATCACATGGATACAATTAACAATAATTGATATAAATCAGATGGATACAATTAACACTAATTGATATAAATCACATGGATACTATTAACACTAATTGATATAAATCAGATGGATACAATTAACACGAAATGATATAAATCAGATGGCTACAATTGACACTAATTGATATAAATCACACGGATACAATTGACACTAATTGATATAAATCAGATGGATACAATTAACACTAATTGATATAAATCAGATGGATACAATTAACACGAATTGATATAAATCACATGGATACAATTAACACTAATTGATATAAATCACATGGATACAATTGACACGAATTGATATAAATCAGATGGATAAAATTAACACGAATTGATATAAATCACATGGATACAATTAACACGAATTGATATAAATCAGATGGATACAATTAACAATAATTGATATAATTCAGATGGATACAATTGACACAAATTGATATATATCACATGGATACAATTAACAATAATTGATATAAATCAGATGGATACAATTAACACTAATTGATATAAATCACATGGATACTATTAACACTAATTGATATAAATCACATGGATACAATTGACACAAATTGATATAAATCACTAATTGATATAAATCAGATGGATACAATTAACACTAATTGATATAAATCAGATGGATACAATTAACACGAAATGATATAAATCAGATGGCTACAATTGACACTAATTGATATAAATCACATGGATACAATTGACACTAATTGTTATAAATCAGATGGATAAAATTAACACGAATTGATATAAATCAGATGGATACAATTAACACGAAATGATATAAATCAGATGGATACAATTGACACAAATTGATATAAATCACTAATTGATATGAAGCGGAAGGATACAATTAACACTAATTGATATAAATCAGATGGATACAATTAACACTAATTGATATAAATCAGATGGATACAATTAACACGAAATGATATAAATCAGATGGCTACAATTGACACTAATTGATATAAATCACATGGATACAATTGACACGAATTGATATAAATCAGATGGATAAAATTAACACGAATTGATATAAATCAGATGGATACAATTGACACTAATTGATATAAATCAGATGGATACAATTAACACTAATTGATATAAATCAGGATACAAATAACACTAATTGATATAGAGCAGATGGATACAATTGACACAAATTGATATAAATCACTAATTGATATGAAGCGGAAGGATACAATTAACACTAATTGATATAATTCAGATGGATACAATTGACACTAATTGATATAAATCAGATGGATACAATTAACACTAATTGATATAAATCAGGATACAATTAACACTAATTGATATAAATCAGATGGATACAATTAACACTAATTGATATAAATCAGATGGATACAATTAACACTAATTGATATAAATCAGATGGATACAATTAACACTAATTGATATAAATCAGGATACAATTAACACTAATTGATATAAATCAGATGGATACAATTGACGCTAATTGGTATAAATCAGATGGATACAATTAACACGAATTGATATAAATCAGATGGATACAATTCAAACTAATTGATATAAATCAGATGGATACAATTGACAGTAATTCATATAATTCAGATGGATACAATTGACACTAATTGATATTAATCAGATGCATACAATTAATACTAATTGATATAAATCACATGGATACAATTGACACTAATTGGTATAAAACACATGGATACAATTGACACAAATTGATATAAATCAGATGGATACAATTAACACTAATTGATATAAATCAGATGGATACAATTAACACTAATTGATATCGAGCAGATGGATACAATTGACACAAATTGATATAAATCACATGGATACAATTAACAATAATTGATATAAATCAGATGGATTCAATTGACACTAATTCATATAATTCAGATGATACAATTAACACTAATTGATATAAATCAGATGGATACAATTGACACTAATTGATATAAATCAGATAGATACAATTGACACTAATTGATATAAATCAGATGGATGCAATTAACACTAATTGATATAAATCAGGATACAATTAACACTAATTGATATAGAGCAGATGGATACAATTATCACTAATTGATATAAATCAGATGGATACAATTAATACTAATTGATATAAATCAGATGGATACAATTAACATGAATACATATAAATCAGTTAGATACAACTAACACCAATTGATATAATTCAGATGATACAATTAACACTAATTGATATAATTCAGATGAATACAATTAACACCAATTGATATAAATCAGATGATACAATTAACACTAATTGATATAATTCAGATGAATACAATTACCACTAATTGATATAAATCACATGGATACAATTGACACTAATTGATATAAATCAGATGGATACAATTAACAATAATTGACATAAATCAGATGGATAAAATTAACCAATTGATATATATCAGATGGATACAATTAACACTAATTGATATAAATCAGGATACAATTAACACTTTTTGATATAGAGCAGATGGATACAATTAACACTAATTGATATAAATCAGATGGATACAATTAACACTAATTGATATAAATCAGATTGGTACAATTAACGCCAATTGATATAATTCAGATGGATACAATTAACAACAATTGATATCAATCAGATGGATTCAATTAATAATTGATATAAATCAGATGGATACAATTAACACTAATTGATATAAAGCAGATGGATACAATTAACACTAATTGATATAAAGTAGATGGATACAATTGACACTAATTGATATAAATCAGATGGATACAATTGACACTAATTGGTATAAATCAGATGGATACAATTAACACAAATTAATATAAATCAGATGGATACAATTAACACAAATTGATATAATTCAGATGGATACAAAGAACACGAATTGATATAAATCAGATGGATACAATTCATCCCAATTGATATAATTCAGATGGATTCAATTGACACTGATATAATTCAGATGGATACAATTAACACTAATTGATATAAATCAGATGGATTCAATTGACACGAATTGATATAAATCAGATGGATACAATTAACACTAATTGATATAAATCAGATGGATTCAATTGACACTAATTGATATAAATCACATGGATACAATTGACACGAATTGATATAAATCAGATGGATACAATTAACACTAATTGATATAAATCAGATGGATACAATTAACACGAATTGATATAAATCAGATGGCTACAATTAAAACTAATTGATATAAATCAGATGGATACAATTGACAGTAATTCATATAATTCAGATGGATACAATTGACACTAATTGATATTAATCAGATGGTTACAATTAATACTAATTGATATAAATCACATGGATACAATTGACACTAATTGGTATAAAACACATGGATACAATTTATACCAAATGATATCAATCAGATAGATACAATTAACACTAATTGATATAAATCAGATGGATACAATTAACACTAATTGATATAAATCAGATGGATACAATTAACAATAATTGATATAAATCACATGGATACAATTGACACAAATTGATATAAATCACATGGATGCAATTAACAATAATTGATGTAAATCAGATGGAAACAATTGACACTAATTCATATAATTCAGTTGATACAATTAACACGAATTGATATAGATCACATAGATACAATTGACACTAATTGATATAATTCAGATGGATAAAATTAACACGAATTGATATAAATCACATGGATACAATTGACACCAATTGATATAATTCAGATGGATACAATTAACAATAATTGATATAAATCAGATGGATACAATTAACACTAATTGATATAAATCACATGGATACTATTAACACTAATTGATATAAATCACATGGATACTATTAACACTAATTGATATAAATCACATGGATACAATTGAGACAAATTGATATAAATCACTAATTGATATGAAGCGGAAGGATACAATTAACACTAATTGATATAAATCAGATGGATACAATTAACACTAATTGATATAAATCAGATGGATACAATTAACACGAATTGATATAAATCAGATGGATACAATTAAAACTAATTGATATAAATCAGATCGATACAATTGACAGTAATTCATATAATTCAGATGGATACAATTGACACTAATTGATATTAATCAGATGGATACAATTAATACTAATTGATATAAATCACATGGATACAATTGACACTAATTGGTATAAAACACATGGATACAATTGACACGAATTGATATAAATCAGATGGATACAATTAACACTAATTGATATAAATCAGATGGATACAATTAACAATAATTGATATAAATCACATGGATACAATTGACACAAATTGATATAAATCACATGGATGCAATTAACAATAATTGATGTAAATCAGATGGATTCAATTGACACTAATTCATATAATTCAGATGGATACAATTAACACGAATTGATATAAATCAGATGGATACAATTGACAGTAATTCATATAATTCAGATGGATACAATTGACACTAATTGATATTAATCAGATGCATACAATTAATACGAATTGATATAAATCACATGGATACAATTGACACTAATTGGTATAAAACACATGGATACAATTGACACAAATTGATATAAATCAGATGGATACAATTGAGACAAATTGATATAAATCACTAATTGATATGAAGCGGAAGGATACAATTAACACTAATTGATATGAAGCGGAAGGATACAATTAACACTAATTGATATAAATCAGATGGATACAATTAACACGAATTGATATAAATCAGATGGATACAATTAAAACTAATTGATATAAATCAGATCGATACAATTGACAGTAATTCATATAATTCAGATGGATACAATTGACACTAATTGATATTAATCAGATGGATACAATTAATACTAATTGATATAAATCACATGGATACAATTGACACTAATTGGTATAAAACACATGGATACAATTGACACGAATTGATATAAATCAGATGGATACAATTAACACTAATTGATATAAATCAGATGGATACAATTAACAATAATTGATATAAATCACATGGATACAATTGACACAAATTGATATAAATCACATGGATGCAATTAACAATAATTGATGTAAATCAGATGGATTCAATTGACACTAATTCATATAATTCAGATGAAACAATTAACACTAATTGATATAAATCACATAGATACAATTGACACTAATTGATATAATTCAGATGGATAAAATTAACACGAATTGATATAAATCACATGGATACAATTGACACAAATTGATATAATTCAGATGGATACAATTGACACTAATTGATATAAATCAGATGGATACAATTAACACTAATTGATATAAATCAGATGGATACAATTAACACGAATTGATATAAATCAGATGGATACAATTGACAGTAATTCATATAATTCAGATGGATACAATTGACACTAATTGATATTAATCAGATGCATACAATTAATACGAATTGATATAAATCACATGGATACAATTGACACTAATTGGTATAAAACACATGGATACAATTGACACAAATTGATATAAATCAGATGGATACAATTAACACTAATTTATATAGAGCAGATGGATACAATTGACACAAATTGATATAAATCACATGGATACAATTAACAATAATTGATATAAATCAGATGGATTCAATTGACACTAATTCATATAATTCAGATGATACAATTAACACTAATTGATATAAATCAGATGGATACAATTGACACTAATTGATATAAATCAGATGGATGCAATTAACACTAATTGATATAAATCAGGATACAATTAACACTAATTGATATAGAGCAGATGGATACAATTAACACTAATTGATATAAATCAGATGGATACAATTAATACTAATTGATATAAATCAGATGGATACAATTAACATGAATACATATAAATCAGTTAGATACAACTAACACCAATTGATATAAATCAGATGGATACAATTAACACCAATTGATATAAATCAGATAGATACAATTAGCACTAATTGATATAAATCACATGGATACAATTGACACTAATTGATATAAATCACACGGATACAATGAACAATAATTGACATAAATCAGATGGATAAAATTAACTAATTGATATATATCAGATGGATACAATTAACACTAATTGATATAAATCAGGATACAATTAACACTTTTTGATATAGAGCAGATGGATACAATTAACACTAATTGATATAAATCAGATGGATACAATTAACGCCAATTGATATAATTCAGATGAATACAATTAACACCAGTTGATATCAATCAGATGGATTCAATTAATAATTGATATAAATCAGATGGATACAATTAACACTAATTGATATAAAGCAGATGGATACAATTAACACGAATTGATATAAATCAGATGGATACAATTAACGCCAATTGATATAATTCAGATGGATACAATTAACAACAATTGATATCAATCAGATGGATTCAATTAATAATTGATATAAATCAGATGGATACAATTAACACTAATTGGTATAAATCAGATGGTTACAATTGACACTAATTGATATAAATCAGATGGATACAATTAACACAAATTAATATAAATCAGATGGATACAATTCATCCCAATTGATATAATTCAGATGGATTCAATTGACAGTGATATAATTCAGATGGATACAATTAAAACTAATTGATATAAATCAGATATATACAATTGACAGTAATTTATATAAATCAGATGGATACATTTGACACTAATTGGTATAAATCAGATGGATAAAATTGACACTAATTGGTATAAATCAGATGGATACAATTAACACAAATTGATATAAATCAGATGGTTACAATTTACACGAATTGATATAAATCAGATGGATACAATTAACACAAATTAATATAAATCAGATGGATACAATTAACACAAATTGATATAATTCAGATGGATACAAAGAACACGAATTGATATAAATCAGATGGATACAATTCATCCCAATTGATATAAATCAGATGGATTCAATTGACACGAATTGATATAAATCAGATGGATACAATTAACACTAATTGATATAAATTAGATGGATTCAATTGACATTAATTGATATAAATCACATGGATACAATTGACACGAATTGATATAAATCAGATGGATACAATTAGCACCAATTGATATAAATCAGATGGATACAAATAACAGTAATTGATATAAATCAGATGGATACAATTAACACTAGTTGATATAAATCACATGGATAAAATTAACAATAATTGATATAAATCAGATGGATTCAATTGAAACTAATTGATAGAAATCACATAGATACAATTGACACTAATTGATATAAATCAGATGGATACAATTAACACTAATTGATATAAATCAGATGGATTCAATTGACACGAATTGATATAAATCAGATGGATACAATTAACACTAATTGATATAAATCACATGGATACAATTGACACGAATTGATATAAATCAGATGGATACAATTAGCACCAATTGATATAAGTCAGATGGATACAAATAACAGTAATTGATATAAATCAGATGGATACAATTAACACTAGTTGATATAAATCACATGGATAAAATTAACAATAATTGATATAAATCAGATGGATTCAATTAAAACTAATTGATAGAAATCACATAGATACAATTGACACTAATTGATATAAATCACATGGATACAATTAACACTAATTGATATAAATCACGGATACAATTGACGCTAATTGATATAAATCAGATGGATACAATTGACGCTAATTGATATAAATCAGATGGATACAATTGACACTAATTGATATAAATCACATGGATACAATTGACACTAATTGATATAAATCAGATGAATACAATTAATACAAATTGATATAAATCAGATGGATACAATTAACACGAATTGATATAAATCAGATGGATACAATTAACACGAATTGATATAAATCAGATGGATACAATTCAAACTAATTGATATAAATCAAATGGATACAATTCACAGTAATTCATATAATTCAGATGGATACAATTGACACTAATTGATATAAATCAGATGAATAAAATTAATACAAATTGATATAAATCAGATGGATACAATTAACACGAATTGATATAAATCAGATGGATACAATTAACACGAATTGATATAAATCAGATGAATACAATTAATACAAATTGATATAAATCAGATGGATACAATTAACACGAATTGATATAAATCACATGGATACAATTGACACTAATTGGTATAAAATACATGGATACAATTGATACTAAATGATATAAATCAGATGGATACAATTGACACAAATTGATATAAATCAGATGGATATAATTAACACTAATTGATATAAATCAGAGGGATACAATTAACACTAATTGATATAAATCAGATGGATACAATTAACACAAATTGATATAATTCACATGGATACAATTGACACAAATTGATATAAATCACATGGATACAATTAACACTAATTGATATAAATCAGATGGATTCAATTGACACTAATTCATATAATTCAGATGATACAATTGACACTAATTGATATAAATCAGATGGATTCAATTGACACTAATTCATATAATTCAGATGATGCAATTAACACTAATTGATATAATTCAGATGGATACAATTGACACTAATTGATATAGAGCAGATGGATAAAATTAACACTAATTGATATAAATCAGATCGATACAATTAACACTAATTGACATAAATCAGGATACAATTAACACTAATTGATATAGAGCAGATGGATACAATTAACACTGATTGATATAAATCAGATGGATACAATTAATACTAATTGATATAAATCAGATGGATACAATTGCCACGAATTGATATAAATCAGATCGATACAATTAACACTAATTGATATAAATCAGGATACAATTAACACGAATTGATATAGAGCAGATGGATACAATTAACACTAATTGATATAAATCAGATGGATACATTTAATACTAATTGATATAATTCAGATGGATACAATTGATACAAATTGATATAATTCACATGGATACAATTAACATGAATACATACAAATCAGTTAGATACAACTAACACCAATTGATATAATTCAGATGATACAATTAACACTAATTGATATAAATCACATGGATACAATTGACACTAATTGATATAAATCACATGGATACAATTAACAATAATTGACATAAATCAGATAGATACAATTGACACTAATTGATATAAATCAGATGGAAACAATTAACACTAATTGACATAAATCAGATGGATGCAATTAACACAAATTGATGTAAATCACATGGATACAATTGACACTAATTGAAATAAATCAGATGGATAAAATTAACTAATTGATATATATCAGATGGATACAATTAACACTAATTGATATAAATCAGATGGATACAATTAACACTTTTTGATATAGAGCAGATTGATACAATTAACACTAATTGATATAAATCAGATGGATACAATTGACACTAATTGATATAAATCAGATGGATACAATTAACGCCAATTGATATAATTCAGATGGATACAATTAACAACAATTGATATCAATCGGATGGATTCAATTAATAATTGATATAAATCAGATGGATACAATTAACACTAATTGATATAAAGCAGATGGATACAATTAACACTAATTGATATCAATCTGATGGATACAATTAACACTAATTGATATAAAGCAGATGGATACAATTGACACTAATTGATATAAATCAGATGGATACAATTGACACAAATTGATATCAATCAGATGGATACAATTAAAACTAATTGATATAAATCAGATATATACAATTGACAGTAATTGATATAAATCAGATGGATACAATTAACACAAATTGATATAAATCAGATGGTTACAATTTACACGAATTGATATAAATCAGATGGATACAATTAACACAAATTAATATAAATCAGATGGATACAATTAACACAAATTGATATAATTCAGATGGATACAAAGAACACGAATTGATATAAATCAGATGGATACAATTCATCCCAATTGATATAATTCAGATGGATTCAATTGACACTGATATAATTCAGATGGATACAATTAACACTAATTGATATAAATCAGATGGATTCAATTGACACGAATTGATATAAATCAGATGGATACAATTAACACTAATTGATATAAATCAGATGGATTCAATTGACACGAATTGATATAAATCAGATGGATACAATTAACACTAATTGATATAAATCAGATGGATACAATTAACACTAATTGATATAAATCACATGGATACAATTGACACGAATTGATATAAATCAGATGGATACAATTAGCACCAATTGATATAAATCAGATGGATACAAATAACAGTAATTGATATAAATCAGATGGATACAATTAACACTAATTGATATAAATCACATGGATAAAATTAACAATAATTGATATAAATCAGATGGATTCAATTGAAACTAATTGATATAATTCAGATGGATACAATTAACACTAATTGATAGAAATCACATAGATGCAATGACACTAATTGATATAAATCACATGGATACAATTGACACTAATTGATATAAATCACACGGATACAATGAACAATAATTGACATAAATCAGATGGATAAAATTAACTAATTGATATATATCAGATGGATACAATTAACACTAATTGATATAAATCAGGATACAATTAACACTTTTTGATATAGAGCAGATGGATACAATTAACACTAATTGATATAAATCAGATGGATACAATTAACGCCAATTGATATAATTCAGATGAATACAATTAACACCAGTTGATATCAATCAGATGGATTCAATTAATAATTGATATAAATCAGATGGATACAATTAACACTAATTGATATAAAGCAGATGGATACAATTAACACGAATTGATATAAATCAGATGGATACAATTAACGCCAATTGATATAATTCAGATGGATACAATTAACAACAATTGATATCAATCAGATGGATTCAATTAATAATTGATATAAATCAGATGGATACAATTAACACTAATTGGTATAAATCAGATGGTTACAATTGACACTAATTGATATAAATCAGATGGATACAATTAACACAAATTAATATAAATCAGATGGATACAATTCATCCCAATTGATATAATTCAGATGGATTCAATTGACAGTGATATAATTCAGATGGATACAATTAAAACTAATTGATATAAATCAGATATATACAATTGACAGTAATTTATATAAATCAGATGGATACATTTGACACTAATTGGTATAAATCAGATGGATAAAATTGACACTAATTGGTATAAATCAGATGGATACAATTAACACAAATTGATATAAATCAGATGGTTACAATTTACACGAATTGATATAAATCAGATGGATACAATTAACACAAATTAATATAAATCAGATGGATACAATTAACACAAATTGATATAATTCAGATGGATACAAAGAACACGAATTGATATAAATCAGATGGATACAATTCATCCCAATTGATATAAATCAGATGGATTCAATTGACACGAATTGATATAAATCAGATGGATACAATTAACACTAATTGATATAAATTAGATGGATTCAATTGACATTAATTGATATAAATCACATGGATACAATTGACACGAATTGATATAAATCAGATGGATACAATTAGCACCAATTGATATAAATCAGATGGATACAAATAACAGTAATTGATATAAATCAGATGGATACAATTAACACTAGTTGATATAAATCACATGGATAAAATTAACAATAATTGATATAAATCAGATGGATTCAATTGAAACTAATTGATAGAAATCACATAGATACAATTGACACTAATTGATATAAATCAGATGGATACAATTAACACTAATTGATATAAATCAGATGGATTCAATTGACACGAATTGATATAAATCAGATGGATACAATTAACACTAATTGATATAAATCACATGGATACAATTGACACGAATTGATATAAATCAGATGGATACAATTAGCACCAATTGATATAAGTCAGATGGATACAAATAACAGTAATTGATATAAATCAGATGGATACAATTAACACTAGTTGATATAAATCACATGGATAAAATTAACAATAATTGATATAAATCAGATGGATTCAATTAAAACTAATTGATAGAAATCACATAGATACAATTGACACTAATTGATATAAATCACATGGATACAATTAACACTAATTGATATAAATCACGGATACAATTGACGCTAATTGATATAAATCAGATGGATACAATTGACGCTAATTGATATAAATCAGATGGATACAATTGACACTAATTGATATAAATCACATGGATACAATTGACACTAATTGATATAAATCAGATGAATACAATTAATACAAATTGATATAAATCAGATGGATACAATTAACACGAATTGATATAAATCAGATGGATACAATTAACACGAATTGATATAAATCAGATGGATACAATTCAAACTAATTGATATAAATCAAATGGATACAATTCACAGTAATTCATATAATTCAGATGGATACAATTGACACTAATTGATATAAATCAGATGAATAAAATTAATACAAATTGATATAAATCAGATGGATACAATTAACACGAATTGATATAAATCAGATGGATACAATTAACACGAATTGATATAAATCAGATGAATACAATTAATACAAATTGATATAAATCAGATGGATACAATTAACACGAATTGATATAAATCACATGGATACAATTGACACTAATTGGTATAAAATACATGGATACAATTGATACTAAATGATATAAATCAGATGGATACAATTGACACAAATTGATATAAATCAGATGGATATAATTAACACTAATTGATATAAATCAGAGGGATACAATTAACACTAATTGATATAAATCAGATGGATACAATTAACACAAATTGATATAATTCACATGGATACAATTGACACAAATTGATATAAATCACATGGATACAATTAACACTAATTGATATAAATCAGATGGATTCAATTGACACTAATTCATATAATTCAGATGATACAATTGACACTAATTGATATAAATCAGATGGATTCAATTGACACTAATTCATATAATTCAGATGATGCAATTAACACTAATTGATATAATTCAGATGGATACAATTGACACTAATTGATATAGAGCAGATGGATAAAATTAACACTAATTGATATAAATCAGATCGATACAATTAACACTAATTGACATAAATCAGGATACAATTAACACTAATTGATATAGAGCAGATGGATACAATTAACACTGATTGATATAAATCAGATGGATACAATTAATACTAATTGATATAAATCAGATGGATACAATTGACACGAATTGATATAAATCAGATCGATACAATTAACACTAATTGATATAAATCAGGATACAATTAACACGAATTGATATAGAGCAGATGGATACAATTAACACTAATTGATATAAATCAGATGGATACATTTAATACTAATTGATATAATTCAGATGGATACAATTGATACAAATTGATATAATTCACATGGATACAATTAACATGAATACATACAAATCAGTTAGATACAACTAACACCAATTGATATAATTCAGATGATACAATTAACACTAATTGATATAAATCACATGGATACAATTGACACTAATTGATATAAATCACATGGATACAATTAACAATAATTGACATAAATCAGATAGATACAATTGACACTAATTGATATAAATCAGATGGAAACAATTAACACTAATTGACATAAATCAGATGGATGCAATTAACACAAATTGATGTAAATCACATGGATACAATTGACACTAATTGAAATAAATCAGATGGATAAAATTAACTAATTGATATATATCAGATGGATACAATTAACACTAATTGATATAAATCAGATGGATACAATTAACACTTTTTGATATAGAGCAGATTGATACAATTAACACTAATTGATATAAATCAGATGGATACAATTGACACTAATTGATATAAATCAGATGGATACAATTAACGCCAATTGATATAATTCAGATGGATACAATTAACAACAATTGATATCAATCGGATGGATTCAATTAATAATTGATATAAATCAGATGGATACAATTAACACTAATTGATATAAAGCAGATGGATACAATTAACACTAATTGATATCAATCTGATGGATACAATTAACACTAATTGATATAAAGCAGATGGATACAATTGACACTAATTGATATAAATCAGATGGATACAATTGACACAAATTGATATCAATCAGATGGATACAATTAAAACTAATTGATATAAATCAGATATATACAATTGACAGTAATTGATATAAATCAGATGGATACATTTGACACTAATTGGTATAAATCAGATGGATACAATTAACACAAATTGATATAAATCAGATGGTTACAATTTACACGAATTGATATAAATCAGATGGATACAATTAACACAAATTAATATAAATCAGATGGATACAATTAACACAAATTGATATAATTCAGATGGATACAAAGAACACGAATTGATATAAATCAGATGGATACAATTCATCCCAATTGATATAATTCAGATGGATTCAATTGACACTGATATAATTCAGATGGATACAATTAACACTAATTGATATAAATCAGATGGATTCAATTGACACGAATTGATATAAATCAGATGGATACAATTAACACTAATTGATATAAATCAGATGGATTCAATTGACACGAATTGATATAAATCAGATGGATACAATTAACACTAATTGATATAAATCAGATGGATACAATTAACACTAATTGATATAAATCACATGGATACAATTGACACGAATTGATATAAATCAGATGGATACAATTAGCACCAATTGATATAAATCAGATGGATACAAATAACAGTAATTGATATAAATCAGATGGATACAATTAACACTAATTGATATAAATCACATGGATAAAATTAACAATAATTGATATAAATCAGATGGATTCAATTGAAACTAATTGATATAATTCAGATGGATACAATTAACACTAATTGATAGAAATCACATAGATGCAATGACACTAATTGATATAAATCAGATGGATACAATTAACACTAATTGGTATAAATCAGATGGATACAATAAACACTAATTGATATAAATCACATAGATAGAATTGACACGAATTGATATAAATCAGATGGATACAATTAACACTAATTGATATAAATTAGATGGATTCAATTGACACTAATTGATATAAATCACATGGATACAATTGACACGAATTGATATCAATCAGATGGATATAATTAGCACCAATTGATATAAATCAGATGGATACAAATAACAGTAATTGATATAAATCAGATGGATACAATTAACACTAGTTGATATAAATCACATGGATAAAATTAACAATAATTGATATAAATCAGATGGATTCAATTGAAACTAATTGATAGAAATCACATAGATACAATTGACACTAATTGATATAAATCAGATGGATACAATTAACACTAATTGATATAAATCAGATGGATTCAATTGACTCGAATTGATATAAATCAGATGGATACAATTAACACTAATTGATATAAATCACATGGATACAATTGACACGAATTGATATAAATCAGATGGATACAATTAGCACCAATTGATATAAGTCAGATGGATACAAATAACAGTAATTGATATAAATCAGATGGATACAATTAACACTAATTGATATAAATCACATGGATAAAATTAACAATAATTGATATAATTCAGATGGATACAATTAACACTAATTGATAGAAATCACATAGATACAATTGACACTAATTGATATAAATCACATGGATACAATTAACACTAATTGATATAAATCACGGATACAATTGACGCTAATTGATATAAATCAGATGGATACAATTGACGCTAATTGATATAAATCAGATGGATACAATTGACACTAATTGATATAAATCACATGGATACAATTGACACTAATTGATATAAATCAGATGAATACAATTAATACAAATTGATATAAATCAGATGGATACAATTAACACGAATTGATATAAATCAGATGGATACAATTAACACGAATTGATATAAATCAGATGGATACAATTCAAACTAATTGATATAAATCAGATGGATACAATTGACAGTAATTCATATAATTCAGATGGATACAATTGACACTAATTGATATAAATCAGATGAATAAAATTAATACAAATTGATATAAATCAGATGGATACAATTAACACGAATTGATATAAATCAGATGGATACAATTAACATGAATTGATATAAATCAGATGAATACAATTAATACAAATTGATATAAATCAGATGGATACAATTAACACGAATTGATATAAATCACATGGATACAATTGACACTAATTGGTATAAAACACATGGATACAATTGATACTAAATGATATAAATCAGATGGATACAATTGACACAAATTGATATAAATCAGATGGATATAATTAACACTAATTGATATAAATCAGAGGGATACAATTAACACTAATTGATATAAATCAGATGGATATAATTAACACTAATTGATATAAATCAGAGGGATACAATTAACACTAATTGATATAAATCAGATGGATACAATTAACACAAATTGATATAATTCACATGGATACAATTGACACAAATTGATATAAATCACATGGATACAATTAACACGAATTGATATAAATCAGATGGATTCAATTGACACTAATTCATATAATTCAGATGATACAATTGACACTAATTGATATAAATCAGATGGATTCAATTGACACTAATTCATATAATTCAGATGATGCAATTAACACTAATTGATATAATTCAGATGGATACAATTGACACTAATTGATATAGAGCAGATGGATACAATTAACACTAATTGATATAAATCAGATGGATACATTTAATACTAATTGATATAATTCAGATGGATACAATTGACACAAATTGATATAATTCACATGGATACAATTAACATGAATACATACAAATCAGTTAGATACAACTAACACCAATTGATATAATTCAGATGATACAATTAACACTAATTGATATAAATCACATGGATACAATTGACACTAATTGATATAAATCACATGGATACAATTAACAATAATTGACATAAATCAGATAGATACAATTGACACTAATTGATATAAATCAGATGGAAACAATTAACACTAATTGACATAAATCAGATGGATGCAATTAACACAAATTGATGTAAATCACATGGATACAATTGACACTAATTGAAATAAATCAGATGGATACAATTAACAACAATTGATATCAATTGGATGGATTCAATTAATGCCAATTGATATAATTCAGATGGATACAATTAACAACAATTGATATCAATTGGATGGATTCAATTAATAATTGATATAAATCAGATGGATACAATTAACACTAATTGATATAAAGCAGATGGATACAATTAACACTAATTGATATCAATCTGATGGATACAATTAACACTAATTGGTATAAAGCAGATGGATACAATTGACACAAATTGATATAAATCAGATGGATACAATTGACACAAATTGATATCAATCAAATGGATACAATTAAAACTAATTGATATAAATCAGATATATACAATTGACAGTAATTGATATAAATCAGATGGATACATTTGACACTAATTGGTATAAATCAGATGGATAAAATTGACACTAATTGGTATAAATCAGATGGATACAATTAACACAAATTGATATAAATCAGATGGTTACAATTTACACGAATTGATATAAATCAGATGGATACAATTAACACAAATTAATATAAATCAGATGGATACAATTGACACAAATTGATATAATTCAGATGGATACAATTAACGCCAATTGATATAATTCAGATGGATACAATTAACAACAATTGATATCAATTGGATGGATTCAATTAATAATTGATATAAATCAGATGGATACAATTAACACTAATTGATATAAAGCAGATGGATACAATTGACACTAATTGATATAAATCAGATGGATACAATTAACGCCAATTGATATAATTCAGATGGATACAATTAACAACAATTGATATCAATTGGATGGATTCAATTAATAATTGATATAAATCAGATGGATACAATTAACACTAATTGATATAAAGCAGATGGATACAATTAACACTAATTGATATCAATCTGATGGATACAATTAACACTAATTGGTATAAAGCAGATGGATACAATTGACACAAATTGATATAAATCAGATGGATACAATTGACACAAATTGATATCAATCAAATGGATACAATTAAAACTAATTGATATAAATCAGATATATACAATTGACAGTAATTGATATAAATCAGATGGATACATTTGACACTAATTGGTATAAATCAGATGGATAAAATTGACACTAATTGGTATAAATCAGATGGATACAATTAACACAAATTGATATAAATCAGATGGTTACAATTTACACGAATTGATATAAATCAGATGGATACAATTAACACAAATTAATATAAATCAGATGGATACAATTGACACAAATTGATATAATTCAGATGGATACAAAGAACACGAATTGATATAAATCAGATGGATACAATTCATCCCAATTGATATAATTCAGATGGATTCAATTGACACTGATATAATTCAGATGGATACAATTAACACTAATTGATATAAATCAGATGGATTCAATTGACACGAATTGATATAAATCAGATGGATACAATTAACACTAATTGATATAAATCAGATGGATTCAATTGACACTAATTGATATAAATCACATGGATACAATTGACACGAATTGATATAAATCAGATGGATACAATTAGCACCAATTGATATAAATCAGATGGATACAAATAACAGTAATTGATATAAATCAGATGGATACAATTAACACTAATTGATATAAATCGCATGGATAAAATTAACAATAATTGATATAAATCAGATGGATTCAATTGAAACTAATTGATATAATTCAGATGGATACAATTAACACTAATTGATAGAAATCACATAGATGCAATGACACTAATTGATATAAATCAGATGGATACAATTAACACTAATTGGTATAAATCAGATGGATACAATAAACACTAATTGATATAAATCACATAGATAGAATTGACACTAATTGATATAAATCAGATGGATACAATTAGCACGAATTGATATAAATCTGATGGATACAATTAACACTAATTGATATAATCAGATGGATGCAATTAACACTAATTGATATGAATCAGATGGATACAATTCACACGAATTGATATAAAGCAGATGGATACAATTAACACTAATTGATATAAATCACATGGATACAATTAACACTAATTGATATAAATCAGATGGATACAATTGACACTAATTGATATAAATCACATGGATACAATTGACACGAATTGATATAAATCAGATGGATACAATTAACACTAATTGATATAAATCACATGGATACAATTGACACTAATTGATATAAATCAGATGGACACAATTAACACTAATTGATATAAATCACATGGATACAATTAACACTAATTGATATTAATCACATGGATACAATTAACACTAATTGATATAAATCAGATGGATACAATTAGCACCCATTGATATAAATCAGATGGATACAAATAACAGTAATTGATATAAATCAGATGGATACAATTAACACTAATTGATATAAATCACATGGATAAAATTAACAATAATTGATATAAATCAGATGGATTCAATTGAAACTAATTGATGTAATTCAGATGGATACAATTAACACTAATTGATAGAAATCACATAGATACAATTGACACTAATTGATATAAATCAGATGGATACAATTAACACTAATTGGTATAAATCAGATGGATACAATAAACACTAATTGATATAAATCACATAGATAGAATTGACACTAATTGATATAAATCACATGGATACAATTAGCACTAATTGATATAAATCAGATGGATACAATTGACACGAATTGATATCAATCTGATGGATACAATTAACACGAATTGATATAAATCTGATGGATACAATTAACACTAATTGATATAATCAGATGGATGCAATTAACACTAATTGATATGAATCAGATGGATACAATTGACACAAATTGATATAAAGCAGATGGATACAATTAACACTAATTGATATAAATCAGGTGGATACAATTAACACTAATTGATATAAATCACATGGATACAATTGACACTAATTGATATAAATCACATGGATACAATTAACACTAATTGATATTAATCAGATGGATACAATTGACACTAATTGATATAAATCAGATGGATAGAATTGACACTAATTGATATAAATCACATGGATACAATTAACACTAATTGATATAAATCAGATGGATACAATTGACACGAATTGATATAAATCACATGGATACAATTAACACTAATTGATATAAATCACATGGATACAATTGACACTAATTGATATAAATCAGATGGATACAATTGACACTAATTGATATAAATCACATGGATACAATTAACACTAATTGATATTAATCAGATGGATACAATTAACACTAATTGATATAAATCAGATGGATACAATTGACACAAATTGATATAAATCAGATGGATACAATTGACACAAATTGGTATAAATCAGAAGGATACAATTAACACTAATTGATATAAATCAGATGGATACAATTGACACTAATTGATATAATTCAGATGGATACAATTGACACAAATTTTTATAAATAAGATGGGTTCAATTGACACTAATTGATATAAATCAGATCGATATAATTAACACGAATTGATATAAATCAGATGGATTCAATTGACACTCATTGATATAATTCAGATGGATACAATTAACACTAATTGATATAAATCAGATGGATACAATTGACACTAATTGATATAAATCAGATGGAAACATTGACATTAATTGATATAAATCACATGAATACAATTAACAGAGAAGTATCAACTCCCGAGCCTTCAGGCCCTCACCTCCTTTGAGGGGGAGGACCTGAAGTTGTTGGGCCAGCAGATGAGTGAGTCTGTTGCAGATAAAGTTCAAGGCAACATGGCAGCTGCAGGTTGGTCAGGAACAGGTCTTATCAATTCCTGTCATTCTCTTGGCTCAAAGTAGTGCCAGCTTTTAACCTTATAAGTTGCTTGGAGACGGCTGTTGCCATTTGGGTTTCAGTCACCCATATTGACCTCTGCTCTTGTTATTTCCTTCCTGGGGAACCCCAGAATTACTCTGAGGAGCAGCTGTTTCAATTTCCAGCACAATACCCAGCCTCTGACTTGCTCTTGTAGCCACAGTATTTATATGACTGGTCCAGTTAAGTTTCTGGTCAATGGTGACCCCCAGGATGTTGATCGTGGGGGATTCGGTGATGGCAATGCCGTTGAATGTCAAGGAGAGGTGGTAAGACTCCAACATTGAGCTTCTATTCTGCATCTTCCTCTGTTTACCACACAAATTCCACCCAAAAACTGACACTAAAACGGACAATCATCTAGCCCAAAGAATTCAATGTAATTCAAGGTTTGCTCAGGACTACATTCAAACTTTTATCTGTGTTCAACTTGAGAATCCAGTGAAGGGACGGAGGATCTAACGTTGGGAATTACACAGGGTAAATTTTCATCTTCACCACATGGGTGATATTCTGCTGGAGTGGATCACCTGAAATCGATGGAATCCAACGGGTGGGATCCAGTCCTGCAGACTACTGTTCACACGGTGAACAGGAACATTTCACCCAACAATTCTGTTCCTCTCTTGCACACCCTGCCCCCCCCCCCCACTTGAGAATAACAAAGAAGAACAGATCAATTAAACACATTTTTACAGTGATAAATTAAATCGCAGCAGGAGTAAACAGAAAAATTGTATACAACTGGTAATCACAAACTCCACACAGTTATACACTGTACTGTCATTTTCAGGGGGTATAAATACAAATTTCACACAGTTATACACCGTACTGTCATTATCAGGGGGTATAAATACAAACTCCACACAGTTATACACCGTACTGTCATTATCAGGGGGTATAAATACAAACTCCACACAGTTATACACCGTACTGTCATTATCAGAGGGTATAAATACAAACTCCATACAGTTATACACTGTACTGTCATTATCAGAGGGTATAAATACAAACTCTGCACAGTTATACACCGTACTCTCATTATCAGGGGGTACAAATACAAACTCCACACAGTTATACACCGTACTCTCATTATCAGGGGGTATAAATACAAACTCTGCACAGTTATACACTGTACTGTCATTATCAGGGGGTATGAATACAAACTCTGCACAGTTATACACTGCACTTTCATTATCAGGGGGTATAAATACAAACTCTGCACAGTTATACACTGCACTTTCATTATCAGTGGGTATAAATACAAACTCTGCACACTTATACACTGTACTGTCATTAACCGAGGGGATAAATACAAACTCTGCACAGTTATACACCGTACTGTCATTATCAGAGGGTATAAATACAAACTCTGCACAGTTATACACTGTACTGTCATTATCAGGGGGTATAAATACAAACTCTGCACAGTTATACACTGTACTTTCATTATCAGGGGGTATAAATACAAACTCCACACAGTTGTACACTGTACTGTCATTATCAGAGGGTATAAATACAAACTCTGCACAGTTATACACTGTACTGTCATTATCAGGGGGTATAAATACAAACTCTGCACAGTTATACACCGTACTGTCATTATCAGAGGGTATAAATACAAACTCTGCACAGTTATACACCGTACTGTCATTATCAGAGGGTATAAATACAAACTGTGCACATGTATACACCGTACTGTCATTATCAGAGGGCATAAATACAAACTCTGCACAGGTATACACCGTACTGTCATTATCAGAGGGTATAAATAGAAACTCAACACAGTTATACACCGTACTGTCATTATCAGGGGGTATAAATACAAACTCTGCACAGTTATACACTGTACTGTCATTATCAGGGGGTATAAATACAAACTCTGCACAGTTATGCACCGTACTGTCATTATCAGAGGGTATAAATACAAACTCTGCACAGTTATACACTGTACTGTCATTATCAGGGGGTATAAATACAAACTCTGCACAGTTATACACTGTCCTGTCATTATCAGGGGGTATAAATACAAACTCTGCACAGTTATACACTGTCCTGTCATTATCAGGGGGTATAAATACAAATTCCACACAGTTATACACCGTACTGTCATTATCAGGGGGTATAAATACAAACTCTGCACAGTTATACACTGTACTGTCATTATCAGGGGGTATAAATACAAACTCCGCACAGTTATACACTGTACCGTCATTATCAGGGGGTATAAATACAAACTCTGCACAGTTATACACTGTACTGTCATTATCTGAGGGTATAAATACAAACTCTGCACAGTTATACACTGTCCTGTCATTATCTGAGGGGAAAAAGACAAACTCCGCACAGTAAAACACTGCACTGTCATTATCTGAGGGTATAAATACAAACTCCGCACATTTATACACAGAACTGTCATTATCAGGTGGTATAAATACAAACTCCACACAGTAATACACTGTACTGTCAATATCAGGGGGTATAAATAAAAACTCTTCACAGTTATACACTGTATTGTCATTATCAGGGGGTACAAATAGAAACTCCACACAATTATACACTGTACTGTCATTATCAGGGGGTATAAATACAAACTCCGCACAGTTATACACTGTACTGTCATTATCAGAGGGTATAAATACAAACTCTGCAGAGTTATACACCGTACTGTCATTATCAGAGGGTATAAATACAAACTCTGCACAGGTATACACCGTACTGTCATTATCAGAGGGTATAAATACAAACTTCACACAGTTATACACTGTACTGTCATTATCAGAGGGTATAAATACAAACTCTGCACAGTTATACACTGTACTGTCATTATCAGGGGGTATAAATACAAACTCTGCACAGTTATACATAGTATTGTCATTATCAGGGGGTATAAAAACAAACTCCGCACAGTTATACACCGTACTGTCATTATCAGAGGGTAAAAATACAAACTCTGCACCGTCATACACTGTACTGTCATTATCAGAGGGTATAAATACAAACTCCGCACAGTTATACACCGTACTCTCATTATCAGGGGGTATAAATACAAACTCTGCACAGTTATACATCGTATTGTCATTATCAGGGGGTATAAAAACAAACTCCGCACAGTTATACACCGTACTGTCATTATCAGAGGGTATAAATACAAACTCTGCACAGTTATACACCGTACTGTCATTAACAGGGGGTATAAATACAAACTCTGCACAGTTATACATCGTATTGTCATTATCAGAGGGTATAAATACAAAATCCGCACAGTTATACACCGTACTCTCATTATCAGGGGTTATAAATACAAACTCCGCACAGTTATACACTGTACTGTCATTATCAGAGGGTATGAATACAAACTCCGCACAGTTATACACCGTACTGTCATTATCAGGGGGTATAAATACAAACTCCACACAGTTATACACTGTACTCTCTTTATCAGGGGGTATAAATACAAACTCTGCACACTTATACACTGTACTGTCATTATCAGAGGGGATAAATACAAACTCTGCACAGTTATACACCGTACTGTCATTATCAGGGGGTATAAATACAAACTCTGCACAGTTATACATCGTATTGTCATTATCAGGGGGTATAAAAACAAACTCCGCACAGTTATACACCGTACTGTCATTATCAGAGGGTATAAATACAAACTCTGCACCGTCATACACTGTACTGTCATTATCAGAGGGTATAAATACAAACTCCGCACAGTTATACACCGTACTCTCATTATCAGGGGGTATAAATACAAACTCTGCACAGTTATACATCGTATTGTCATTATCAGGGGGTATAAAAACAAACTCCGCACAGTTATACACCGTACTGTCATTATCAGAGGGTATAAATACAAACTCTGCACAGTTATACACCGTACTGTCATTAACAGGGGGTATAAATACAAAGTCTGAACAGTTATACATCGTATTGTCATTATCAGAGGGTATAAATACAAACTCCGCACGGTTATACACCGTACTCTCATTATCAGGGGGTATAAATACAAACTCCGCACAGTTATACACTGTACTGTCATTATCAGAGGGTATAAATAGAAACTCCGCACAGTTATACACCGTACTGTCATTATCAGGGGGTATAAATACAAACTCCACACAGTTATACACTGTACTCTCTTTATCAGGGGGTATAAATACAAACTCTGCACACTTATAAACTGTACTGTCATTATCAGAGGGGATAAATACAAACTCTGCACAGTTATACACCGTACTGTCATTATCAGAGGGTATAAATGCAAAATCTGCACAGTTATACACCGCACTGTCATTATCAGAGGGTATAAATACAAACTCCACACAGTTATACACTGTACTCTCTTTATCAGGGGGTATAAATACAAACTCTGCACACTTATACACTGTACTGTCATTATCAGAGGGGATAAATACAAACTCTGCACAGTTATACACCGTACTGTCATTATCAGAGTGTATAAATACAAACTCTGCACAGTTATACACCGTACTGTCATTATCAGAGGGTATAAATACAAAAACTGCACAGTTATACACCGTACTGTCATTATCAGAGGGTATAAATACAAACTCCACACAGTTGTACACTGTACTGTCATGATCAGGGGGTATAAATACAAACTCCACACAGTTATACACTGTACTGTCAATATCAGGGGGTATAAATACAAACTCTGCACAGTTATACACCGTACTGTCATTATCAGGGGGTATAATACAAACTCTGGACAGTTATGCACCGTACTGTCATTATCAGGTGGTATAAATACAAACTCCACACAGTTATACACCGTACTGTCATTATCAGAGGGTATAAATACAAACTCTGCACAGTTATACACTGTACTGTCATTATCAGGTGGCATAAATACAAACTCCACACAGTTATACACCGCACACTCATTATCAGGGGGTATAAATACAAACTCCGCACAGTTATACACCGTACTGTCATTATCAGGGGGTATGAATACAAACTCCGCACAGTTATACACTATACTTTCATTATCAGAGGATATAAATACAAACTCCGCACAGTTATACACTGTACTCTCATTATCAGAGGGTATAAATACAAACTCCACACAGTTATACACTGTACTCTCATTATCAGAGGGTATAAATACAAACTCCACACAGTTGTGCACTGTACTGTCATTATCAGAGGGTATAAATACAAACTCTGCACAGTTATACACTTTACTGTCATTATCAGAGGGTATAAATACAAACTCTGCACAGTTTTACACCGTACTGTCATTATCAGAGGGTATAAATACAAACTCTGCACAGTTATACACCGTACTGTCATTATCAGAGGGTATAAATACAAACTCTGCACAGTTATACACCGTACTGTCGCTATCAGAGGGTATAAATACAAACTCTGCACAGTTATACACCTTACTGTCATTATCAGGGGGTATAAATACAAACTCTGCACAGTTATACACCGTACTGTCATTATCAGAGGGTATAAATACAAACTCTGCACAGTTATACACCGTACTGTCATTATCAGAGGGTATAAATACAAACTCCGCACAGTTATACACAGAACTGTCATTATCAGGGGGTATAAATACAAACTCCACACAGTTATACACTGTACTGTCATTATCAGGGGGTGTTCATATAAACTCTGAACAGTTGTACACTGTACTGTCATTATCAAGGGGTATAAATACAAACTCTGCACAGTTATACACTGTACTGTCATTATCTGAGGGTATAAATACAAACTCCGCACAGTTACACACTGTACTGTCAATATCTGAGGGTATAAATACAAACTACGCACAGTTATACACAGAAATGTCATTATCAGGGAGTATAAATACAAACTCCACACAGTAATACACTGTACTTCAATATCAGGGGGTATAAATACAAACTCTGCACAGTTATACACTGTACTGTCATTATCTGAGGGTATAAATACAAACTCCGCACAGTTATACACAGAACTGTCATTATCAGGTGGTATAAATACAAACTCCACACAGTAATACACTGTACTGTCATTATCAGGGGGTACAAATACGAACTCTGCACAGTTATACACTGTACTGTCATTATCAGGGGGTGTTAATACAAACTCTGCACAGTTGTACACTGTACTGTCATTATCAGGGGGTATAAATACAAACTCTGCACAGTTATACACTGCACTGTCATTATCTGAGGGTATAAATACAAACTCCGCACAGTTACACACTGTACTGTCAATATCTGAGGGTATAAATACAAACTACGCACAGTTATACACAGAACTGTCATTATCAGGGAGTATAAATACAAACTCCACACAGTAATACACTGTACTTCAATATCAGTGGGTATAAATACAAACTCTGCACAGTTATACACTGTACTGTCATTATCAGAGGGTATAAATACAAACTCTGCACAGTTATACACCGGACTGTCATTATCAGAGGTTATAAATACAAACTCCGCACAGTTATACACTGTACTGTCATTATCAGGGGGTATGAATACAAACTCCACACAGTTATACACTGTACTGTCATTATCAGGGGGTATAAATACAAACTCTGAACAGTTATACATCGTATTGTCATTATCAGGGGGTATGAATACAAACTCCGCACAGTTATACACCGTACTGTCATTATCAGGGGGTATAAATACAAACTCTGCACAGTTATACACTGTACTGTCATTATCAGAGGGTATAAATACAAACTCTGCACAGTTATACACTGTACTGTCATTATCAGAGGGTATAAATACAAACTCTGCACAGTTATACACCGTACTGTCATTATCAGGGGGTATAAATACAAACTCTGCACAGTTATACACTGTACTTTCATTATCAGGGGGTATAAATACAAACTCCACACAGTTGTACACTGTACTGTCATTATCAGAGGGTATAAATACAAACTCTGCACAGTTATACACTGTACTGTCATTATCAGGGGGTATAAATAAAAACTCTGCACAGTTATACACCGTACTGTCATTATCAGAGGGTATAAATACAAACTCTGCACAGTTATACACCGTACTGTCATTATCAGAGGGTATAAATACAAACTGTGCACATGTATACACCGTACTGTCATTATCAGAGGGCATAAATACAAACTCTGCACAGGTATACACCGTACTGTCATTATCAGAGGGTATAAATAGAAACTCCACACAGTTATACACCGTACTGTCATTATCAGGGGGTATAAATACAAACTCCGCACAGTTATACACTGTACTGTCATTATCAGGGGGTATAAATACAAACTCTGCACAGTTATGCACCGTACTGTCATTATCAGAGGGTATAAATACAAACTCTGCACAGTTATACACTGTCCTGTCATTATCAGGGGGTATAAATACAAACTCTGCACAGTTATACACTGTCCTGTCATTATCAGGGGGTATAAATACAAATTCCACACAGTTATACACCGTACTGTCATTATCAGGGGGTATAAATACAAACTCTGCACAGTTATACACTGTACTGTCATTATCAGGGGGTATAAATACAAACTCCGCACAGTTATACACTGTACCGTCATTATCAGGGGGTATAAATACAAACTCTGCACAGTTATACACTGTACTGTCATTATCTGAGGGTATAAATACAAACTCTGCACAGTTATACACTGTCCTGTCATTATCTGAGGGTATAAAGACAAACTCCACACAGTTATACACTGTACTCTCATTATCAGAGGGTATAAATACAAACTCCACACAGTTGTGCACTGTACTGTCATTATCAGAGGGTATAAATACAAACTCTGCACAGTTATACACTTTACTGTCATTATCAGAGGGTATAAATACAAACTCTGCACAGTTTTACACCGTACTGTCATTATCAGAGGGTATAAATACAAACTCTGCACAGTTATACACCGTACTGTCATTATCAGAGGGTATAAATACAAACTCTGCACAGTTATACACCGTACTGTCGCTATCAGAGGGTATAAATACAAACTCTGCACAGTTATACACCTTACTGTCATTATCAGGGGGTATAAATACAAACTCTGCACAGTTATACACCGTACTGTCATTATCAGAGGGTATAAATACAAACTCTGCACAGTTATACACCGTACTGTCATTATCAGAGGGTATAAATACAAACTCCGCACAGTTATACACAGAACTGTCATTATCAGGGGGTATAAATACAAACTCCACACAGTTATACACTGTACTGTCATTATCAGGGGGTGTTCATATAAACTCTGAACAGTTGTACACTGTACTGTCATTATCAAGGGGTATAAATACAAACTCTGCACAGTTATACACTGTACTGTCATTATCTGAGGGTATAAATACAAACTCCGCACAGTTACACACTGTACTGTCAATATCTGAGGGTATAAATACAAACTACGCACAGTTATACACAGAAATGTCATTATCAGGGAGTATAAATACAAACTCCACACAGTAATACACTGTACTTCAATATCAGGGGGTATAAATACAAACTCTGCACAGTTATACACTGTACTGTCATTATCTGAGGGTATAAATACAAACTCCGCACAGTTATACACAGAACTGTCATTATCAGGTGGTATAAATACAAACTCCACACAGTAATACACTGTACTGTCATTATCAGGGGGTACAAATACGAACTCTGCACAGTTATACACTGTACTGTCATTATCAGGGGGTGTTAATACAAACTCTGCACAGTTGTACACTGTACTGTCATTATCAGGGGGTATAAATACAAACTCTGCACAGTTATACACTGCACTGTCATTATCTGAGGGTATAAATACAAACTCCGCACAGTTACACACTGTACTGTCAATATCTGAGGGTATAAATACAAACTACGCACAGTTATACACAGAACTGTCATTATCAGGGAGTATAAATACAAACTCCACACAGTAATACACTGTACTTCAATATCAGTGGGTATAAATACAAACTCTGCACAGTTATACACTGTACTGTCATTATCAGAGGGTATAAATACAAACTCTGCACAGTTATACACCGGACTGTCATTATCAGAGGTTATAAATACAAACTCCGCACAGTTATACACTGTACTGTCATTATCAGGGGGTATGAATACAAACTCCACACAGTTATACACTGTACTGTCATTATCAGGGGGTATAAATACAAACTCTGAACAGTTATACATCGTATTGTCATTATCAGGGGGTATGAATACAAACTCCGCACAGTTATACACCGTACTGTCATTATCAGGGGGTATAAATACAAACTCTGCACAGTTATACACTGTACTGTCATTATCAGAGGGTATAAATACAAACTCTGCACAGTTATACACTGTACTGTCATTATCAGAGGGTATAAATACAAACTCTGCACAGTTATACACCGTACTGTCATTATCAGGGGGTATAAATACAAACTCTGCACAGTTATACACTGTACTTTCATTATCAGGGGGTATAAATACAAACTCCACACAGTTGTACACTGTACTGTCATTATCAGAGGGTATAAATACAAACTCTGCACAGTTATACACTGTACTGTCATTATCAGGGGGTATAAATAAAAACTCTGCACAGTTATACACCGTACTGTCATTATCAGAGGGTATAAATACAAACTCTGCACAGTTATACACCGTACTGTCATTATCAGAGGGTATAAATACAAACTGTGCACATGTATACACCGTACTGTCATTATCAGAGGGCATAAATACAAACTCTGCACAGGTATACACCGTACTGTCATTATCAGAGGGTATAAATAGAAACTCCACACAGTTATACACCGTACTGTCATTATCAGGGGGTATAAATACAAACTCTGCACAGTTATACACTGTACTGTCATTATCAGGGGGTATAAATACAAACTCTGCACAGTTATGCACCGTACTGTCATTATCAGAGGGTATAAATACAAACTCTGCACAGTTATACACTGTCCTGTCATTATCAGGGGGTATAAATACAAACTCTGCACAGTTATACACTGTCCTGTCATTATCAGGGGGTATAAATACAAATTCCACACAGTTATACACCGTACTGTCATTATCAGGGGGTATAAATACAAACTCTGCACAGTTATACACTGTACTGTCATTATCAGGGGGTATAAATACAAACTCCGCACAGTTATACACTGTACCGTCATTATCAGGGGGTATAAATACAAACTCTGCACAGTTATACACTGTACTGTCATTATCTGAGGGTATAAATACAAACTCTGCACAGTTATACACTGTCCTGTCATTATCTGAGGGTATAAAGACAAACTCCGCACAGTAAAACACTGCACTGTCATTATCTGAGGGTATAAATACAAACTCCGCACATTTATACACAGAACTGTCATTATCAGGGAGTATAAATACAAACTCCACACAGTAATACACTGTACTGTCAATATCAGGGGGTATAAATAAAAACTCTTCACAGTTATACACTGTATTGTCATTATCAGGGGGTACAAATACAAACTCCACACAATTATACACTGTACTGTCATTATCAGGGGGTATAAATACAAACTCCGCACAGTTATACACTGTACTGTCATTATCAGAGGGTATAAATACAAACTCTGCAGAGTTATACACCGTACTGTCATTATCAGGGGGTATAAATACAAACTCCGCACAGGTATACACAGCACTGTCATTATCAGGGGGTATAAATACAAACTCCACACAGTTATACACTGTAGTGTCATTATCAGCGGGCATAAATACAAACTCCACACAGTTATACACCGTACTCTCATTATCAGAGGGTATAAATACAAACTCTGCACAGTTATACACCGTACTTTCATTATCAGAGGGTATAAATACAAACTTCACACAGTTATACACTGTACTGTCATTATCAGAGGGTATAAATACAAACTCTGCACAGTTATACACTGTACTGTCATTATCAGGGGGTATAAATACAAACTCTGCACAGTTATACATAGTATTGTCATTATCAGGGGGTATAAAAACAAACTCCGCACAGTTATACACCGTACTGTCATTATCAGAGGGTAAAAATACAAACTCTGCACCGTCATACACTGTACTGTCATTATCAGAGGGTATAAATACAAACTCCGCACAGTTATACACCGTACTCTCATTATCAGGGGGTATAAATACAAACTCTGCACAGTTATACATCGTATTGTCATTATCAGGGGGTATAAAAACAAACTCCGCACAGTTATACACCGTACTGTCATTATCAGAGGGTATAAATACAAACTCTGCACAGTTATACACCGTACTGTCATTAACAGGGGGTATAAATACAAACTCTGCACAGTTATACATCGTATTGTCATTATCAGAGGGTATAAATACAAAATCCGCACAGTTATACACCGTACTCTCATTATCAGGGGGTATAAATACAAACTCCGCACAGTTATACACTGTACTGTCATTATCAGAGGGTATGAATACAAACTCCGCACAGTTATACACCGTACTGTCATTATCAGGGGGTATAAATACAAACTCCACACAGTTATACACTGTACTCTCTTTATCAGGGGGTATAAATACAAACTCTGCACACTTATACACTGTACTGTCATTATCAGAGGGGATAAATACAAACTCTGCACAGTTATACACCGTACTGTCATTATCAGGGGGTATAAATACAAACTCTGCACAGTTATACATCGTATTGTCATTATCAGGGGGTATAAAAACAAACTCCGCACAGTTATACACCGTACTGTCATTATCAGAGGGTATAAATACAAACTCTGCACCGTCATACACTGTACTGTCATTATCAGAGGGTATAAATACAAACTCCGCACAGTTATACACCGTACTCTCATTATCAGGGGGTATAAATACAAACTCTGCACAGTTATACATCGTATTGTCATTATCAGGGGGTATAAAAACAAACTCCGCACAGTTATACACCGTACTGTCATTATCAGAGGGTATAAATAGAAACTCTGCACAGTTATACACCGTACTGTCATTAACAGGGGGTATAAATACAAACTCTGCACAGTTATACATCGTATTGTCATTATCAGAGGGTATAAATACAAACTCCGCACAGTTATACACCGTACTCTCATTATCAGGGGGTATAAATACAAACTCCGCACAGTTATACACTGTACTGTCATTATCAGAGGGTACAAATACAAACTCCGCACAGTTATACACCGTACTGTCATTATCAGGGGGTATAAATACAAACTCCACACAGTTATACACTGTACTCTCTTTATCAGGGGGTATAAATACAAACTCTGCACACTTATACACTGTACTGTCATTATCAGAGGGGATAAATACAAACTCTGCACAGTTATACACCGTACTGTCATTATCAGAGGGTATAAATGCAAAATCTGCACAGTAAAACACCGCACTGTCATTATCAGAGGGTATAAATACAAACTCTACACAGTTATACACTGTACTCTCTTTATCAGGGGGTATAAATACAAACTCTGCACACTTATACACTGTACTGTCATTATCAGAGGGGATAAATACAAACTCTGCACACTTATACACTGTACTGTCATTATCAGAGGGGATAAATACAAACTCTGCAAAGTTATACACCGTACTGTCATTATCAGAGTGTATAAATACAAACTCTGCACAGTTATACACCGTACTGTCATTATCAGAGGGTATAAATACAAAAACTGCACAGTTATACACCGTACTGTCATTATCAGAGGGTATAAATACAAACTCCACACAGTTGTACACTGTACTGTCATGATCAGGGGCTATAAATACAAACTCCACACAGTTATACACTGTACTGTCAATATCAGGGGGTATAAATACAAACTCTGCACAGTTATACACCGTACTGTCATTATCAGGGGGTATAATACAAACTCTGGACAGTTATGCACCGTACTGTCATTATAGGGGGTATAAATACAAACTCCACACAGTTATACACCGTACTGTCATTATCAGAGGGTATAAATACAAACTCTGCACAGTTATACACTGTACTGTCATTATCAGGTGGCATAAATACAAACTCCACACAGTTATACACCGCACACTCATTATCAGGGGGTATAAATACAAACTCCGCACAGTTATACACCGTACTGTCATTATCAGGGGGTATAAATACAAACTCCGCACAGTTATACACTATACTTTCATTATCAGAGGATATAAATACAAACTCCGCACAGTTATACACTGTACTCTCATTATCAGAGGGTATAAATACAAACTCCACACAGTTATACACTGTACTCTCATTATCAGAGGGTATAAATACAAACTCCACACAGTTGTGCACTGTACTGTCATTATCAGAGGGTATAAATACAAACTCTGCACAGTTATACACTTTACTGTCATTATCAGAGGGTATAAATACAAACTGCACAGTTTTACACCGTACTGTCATTATCAGAGGGTATAAATACAAACTCTGCACAATTATACACCGTACTGTCATTATCAGAGGGTATAAATACACACTCTGCACAGTTAAACACCGTACTGTCGCTATCAGAGGGTATAAATACAAACTCTGCACAGTTATACACCTTACTGTCATTATCAGGGGGTATAAATACAAACTCTGCACAGTTATACACCGTACTGTCATTATCAGAGGGTATAAATACAAATTCTGCACAGTTATACACCGTACTGTCATTATCAGAGGGTATAAATACAAACTCCACACAGTTATACACTGTACTGTCATTATCAGGGGGTATAAATACAAACTCTGCACAGTTATACACTGTACTGTCATTATCAGGGGGTATAAATACAAAATCCACACAGTTATACACTGTACTGTCATTATCAGGGGGTATAAATACAAACTCTGCACAGTTATACACTGTACTGTCATTATCTGAGGGTATAAATACAAACTCCGCACAGTTATACACAGAACTGTCATTATCAGGGGGTATAAATACAAACTCCACACAGTTATACACTGTACTATCATTATCAGGGGGTGTTCATATAAACTCTGAACAGTTGTACACTGTACTGTCATTATCAAGGGGTATAAATACAAACTCTGCACAGTTATACACTGTACTGTCATTATCTGAGGGTATAAATACAAACTCCGCACAGTTACACACTGTACTGTCAATATCTGAGGGTATAAATACAAACTACGCACAGTTATACACAGAAATGTCATTATCAGGGAGTATAAATACAAACTCCACACAGTAATACACTGTACTTCAATATCAGGGGGTATAAATACAAACTCTGCACAGTTATACACTGTACTGTCATTATCTGAGGGTATAAATACAAACTCCGCACAGTTATACACAGAACTGTCATTATCAGGTGGTATTAATACAAACTCCACACAGTAATACACTGTACTGTCATTATCAGGGGGTACAAATACGAACTCTGCACAGTTATACACTGTACTGTCATTATCAGGGGGTGTTAATACAAACTCTGCACAGTTGTACACTGTACTGTCATTATCAGGGGGTATAAATACAAACTCTGCACAGCTATACACTGCACTGTCATTATCTGAGGGTATAAATACAAACTCCGCACAGTTACACACTGTACTGTCAATATCTGAGGGTATAAATACAAACTACGCACAGTTATACACAGAACTGTCATTATCAGGGAGTATAAATACAAACTCCACACAGTAATACACTGTACTTCAATATCAGTGGGTATAAATACAAACTCTGCACAGTTATACACTGTACTGTCATTATCTGAGGGTATAAATACAAACTCTGCACAGTTATACACCGGACTGTCATTAACAGAGGGTATAAATACAAACTCCGCACAGTTATACACTGTACTGTCATTATCAGGGGGTATGAATACAAACTCCACACAGTTATACACTGTACTGTCATTATCAGGGGGTATAAATACAAACTCTGAACAGTTATACATCGTATTGTCATTATCAGGGGGTATGAATACAAACTCCGCACAGTTATACACCGTACTGTCATTATCAGGGGGTATAAATACAAACTCTGCACAGTTATACACTGTACTGTCATTATCAGAGGGTATAAATACAAACTCTGCACAGTTATACACTGTACTGTCATTATCAGAGGGTATAAATACAAACTCTGCACAGTGATACACCGTACTGTCATTATCAGGGGGTATAAATACAAACTCTGCACAGTTATACACTGCACTGTCATTATCAGGGGGTATAAATACAAACTCCGTACAGTTATACACCGTACTGTCATTATCAGGGGGTATAAATACAAACTCTGCACAGTTATACACTGCACTGTCATTATCAGGGGGTATAAATACAAACTCTGCACAGTTATACACTGCACTGTCATTATCAGGGGGTATAAATACAAACTCCGCACAGTTATACACCGTACTGTCGTTATCAGGGGGTATAAATACAAACTCCGTACAGTTATACACCGTACTGTCATTATCAGGGGGTATAAATACAAACTCTGCACAGTTATACACTGCACTGTCATTACCAGGGGGTATAAATACAAACTCTGCACAGTTATACACTGTACTGTCATTATCAGGGGGTATAAATACAAACTCTGAACAGTTATACATCGTATTGTCATTATCAGGGGGTAGAAATACAAACTCCGCACAGTTATACACTGTACTGTCATTATCACAGGGTATAAACACAAACTCCGCACAGTTATACACTGTACTCTCATTGTCAGAGGGTATAAATACAAACTCCGCACAGTTTTACACCGTACTGTCATTATCAGGGGGTATAAATACAAACTCCACGCAGTTATACACTGTACTCTCATTGTCAGAGGGTATAAATACAAACTCCACACAGTAATACACTGTACTGTCATTATCAGGGGGTATAAATACAAACTCCTCACATTTATACACTGTACTATTATCAGGGGGTATAAATACAAACTCTGCACAGTTATACACTGTACTGTCATTATCAGGGGGTATAAATACAAACTCCGCACAGTTATACACTGTACTGTCATTATCAGAGGGTATAAATACAAACTCTGCACAGTTTTACACTGTACTGTCATTATCAGGGGGCATGAAAACAAACTCTGCACAGTTTTACACTGTACTGTCATTATCAGTGGGTATAAATACAAACTCTGCACAGTTATACACCGTACTGTCATTATCAGAGGGTATAAATACAAACTCTACACAGTTTTACACTGTACTGTCATTATCAGTGGGTATAAATACAAACTCTGCACAGTTTTACACTGTACTGTCATTATCAGTGGGTATAAATACAAACTCTGCACAGTTATACACTGTACTGTCATTATCAGAGGGTACAAATACAAACTCTGCACAGTTTTACACTGTACTGTCATTATCAGGGGCTATAAATACAAACTCTGCACAGTTTTACACTGTACTGTCATTATCAGTGGGTATAAATACAAACTCTGCGCAGTAATACACTGTACTGTCATTATCAGAGGGTACAAATACAAACTCTGCACAGTTTGACACTGTACTGTCATTATCAGGGGGTATAAATACAAACTCCACACAGTTATACACCGTACTGTCATTATCAGGGGGTATAAATACAAATTCCACATAGTTATACACTGTACTGTCATTATCAGGGGGTATAAATACAAACTCTGCACAGTTATACACTGTACAGTCATTATCAGGGGGTATAAATACAAACTCTGCACAGTTATACACCGTACTGTCATTATCAGGGGGTATAAATACAAACTCCGCACAGTTCTACACTGTACTTTCATTATCAGAGGGTATAAATACAAACTCCGCACAGTTATACATTGTACTCTCATTATCAGAGGGTATAAATACAAACTCCACACAGTTATACACTGTACTCTCATTATCAGAGGGTATAAATACAAACTCCACACAGTTGTGCACTGTACTGTCATTATCAGAGGGTATAAATACAAACTCTGCACAGTTATACACCGTACTGTCATTATCAGGGGGTATAAATACAAACTCCACACAGTTATACACTGTACTGTCATTATCAGAGGGTATAAATACAAACTCTGCACAGTTATACACCGTACTGTCATTATCAGAGGGTATAAATACAAACTCTGCACAGTTATAAACCGTACTATCATTATCAGAGGGTATAAATACAAACTTCACACAGTTATACACTGTACTGTCATTATCAGGGGGTATAAATACAAACTCCACACATTTATACACTGTACTGTCATTATCAGGGGGTATAAATACAAACTCTGCACAGTTATACACTGTACTGTCAATATCAGGGGGTATAAATACAAACTCCACACAGTTATACACTGCACTGTCATTATCAGGGGGTATAAATACAAACTCTGCACAGTTATACACTGTACTGTCATTATCTGAGGGTATAAATACAAACTCCGCACAGTTATACACAGAACTGTCATTATCAGGGGGTACAAATACGAACTCTGCACAGTTATGCACTGTGCTGTCATTATCAGGGGGTGTTCATGCAAACTCTGCACAGTTATACACTGTACTGTCATTATCAGGGGGTATAAATACAAACTCTGCACAGTTATACACTGTACTGTCATTATCTGAGGGTATAAATACAAACTCTGCACAGTTATACACTGTACTGTCATTATCTGAGGGTATAAATACAAACTCCGCACAGTTATACACAGAACTGTCATTATCAGGGGGTACAAATACGAACTCTGCACAGTTATACACTGTACTGTCATTATCAGGGGGTATAAATACAAACTCCGCACAGTTATACACTGTACTGTCATTATCAGAGGGTATAAATACAAACTCTGCACAGTTTTACACTGTACTGTCATAATCAGGGGGCATGAATACAAACTCTGCACAGTTTTACACTGTACTGTCATTATCAGTGGGTATAAATACAAACTCTGCACAGTTATACACCGTACTGTCATTATCAGAGGGTATAAATACAAACTCTACACAGTTTTACACTGTACTGTCATTATCAGTGGGTATAAATACAAACTCTGCACAGTTTTACACTGTACTGTCATTATCAGTGGGTATAAATACAAACTCTGCACAGTTATACACTGTACTGTCATTATCAGAGGGTACAAATACAAACTCTGCACAGTTTTACACTGTACTGTCATTATCAGGGGCTATAAATACAAACTCTGCACAGTTTTACACTGTACTGTCATTATCAGTGGGTATAAATACAAACTCTGCGCAGTAATACACTGTACTGTCATTATCAGAGGGTACAAATACAAACTCTGCACAGTTTGACACTGTACTGTCATTATCAGGGGGTATAAATACAAACTCCACACAGTTATACACCGTACTGTCATTATCAGGGGGTATAAATACAAATTCCGCACAGTTATACACTGTACTCTCATTATCAGAGGGTATAAGTACAAACACCACACAGTTATACACTGTACTCTCATTATCAGAGGGTATAAATACAAACTCCACACAGTTGTGCACTGTACTGTCATTATCAGAGGGTATAAATACAAACTCTGCACAGTTATACACCGTACTGTCATTATCAGGGGGTATAAATACAAACTCCACACAGTTATACACTGTACTGTCATTATCAGAGGGTATAAATACAAACTCTGCACAGTTATACACCGTACTGTCATTATCAGAGGGTATAAATACAAACTCTGCACAGTTATAAACCGTACTATCATTATCAGAGGGTATAAATACAAACTCCACACAGTTATACACTGTACTGTCATTATCAGGGGGTATAAATACAAACTCCACACATTTATACACTGTACTGTCATTATCAGGGGGTATAAATACAAACTCTGCACAGTTATACACTGTACTGTCATTATCAGGGGGTATAAATACAAACTCCACACAGTTATACACTGCACTGTCATTATCAGGGGGTATAAATACAAACTCTGCACAGTTATACACTGTACTGTCATTATCTGAGGGTATAAATACAAACTCCGCACAGTTATACACAGAACTGTCATTATCAGGGGGTACAAATACGAACTCTGCACAGTTATGCACTGTACTGTCATTATCAGGGGGTGTTCATGCAAACTCTGCACAGTTATACACTGTACTGTCATTATCAGGGAGTATAAATACAAACTCTGCACAGTTATACACTGTACTGTCATTATCTGAGGGTATAAATACAAACTCCGCACAGTTACACACTGTACTGTCAATATCTGAGGGTATAAATACAAACTCTGCACAGTTGTACACTGTACTGTCATTATCAGGGGGTATAAATACAAACTCTGCACAGTTATACACTGTACTGTCATTATCTGAGGGTATAAATACAAACTCCGCACAGTTATACACAGAACTGTCATTATCAGGGGGTATAAATACAAACTCCACACAGTTATACACTGTACTGTCATTATCAGGGGGTGTTCATATAAACTCTGAACAGTTGTACACTGTACTGTCATTATCAAGGGGTATAAATACAAACTCTGCACAGTTATACACTGTACTGTCATTATCTGAGGGTATAAATACAAACTCCGCACAGTTACACACTGTACTGTCAATATCTGAGGGTATAAATACAAACTACGCACAGTTATACACAGAAATGTCATTATCAGGGAGTATAAATACAAACTCCACACAGTAATACACTGTACTTCAATATCAGGGGGTATAAATACAAACTCTGCACAGTTATACACTGTACTGTCATTATCTGAGGGTATAAATACAAACTCCGCACAGTTATACACAGAACTGTCATTATCAGGTGGTATAAATACAAACTCCACAAAGTAATACACTGTACTGTCATTATCAGAGGGTACAAATACAAACTCTGCACAGTTTGACACTGTACTGTCATTATCAGGGGGTATAAATACAAACTCCACACAGTTATACACCGTACTGTCATTATCAGGGGGTATAAATACAAATTCCACATAGTTATACACTGTACTGTCATTATCAGGGGGTATAAATACAAACTCTGCACAGTTATACACTGTACAGTCATTAACAGGGGGTATAAATACAAACTCTGCACAGTTATACACCGTACTGTCATTATCAGGGGGTATAAATACAAACTCCGCACAGTTCTACACTGTACTTTCATTATCAGAGGGTATAAATACAAACTCCGCACAGTTATACACTGTACTCTCATTATCAGAGGGTATAAATACAAACTCCACACAGTTATACACTGTACTCTCATTATCAGAGGGTATAAATACAAACTCCACACAGTTGTGCACTGTACTGTCATTATCAGAGGGTATAAATACAAACTCTGCACAGTTATACACCGTACTGTCATTATCAGGGGGTATAAATACAAACTCCACACAGTTATACACTGTACTGTCATTATCAGAGGGTATAAATACAAACTCTGCACAGTTATACACCGTACTGTCATTATCAGAGGGTATAAATACAAACTCTGCACAGTTATAAACCGTACTATCATTATCAGAGGGTATAAATACAAACTCCACACAGTTATACACTGTACTGTCATTATCAGGGGGTATAAATACAAACTCCACACATTTATACACTGTACTGTCATTATCAGGGGGTATAAATACAAACTCTGCAAGTTATACACTGTACTGTCATTATCAGGGGGTATAAATACAAACTCCACACAGTTATACACTGCACTGTCATTATCAGGGGGTATAAATACAAACTCTGCACAGTTATACACTGTACTGTCATTATCTGAGGGTATAAATACAAACTCCGCACAGTTATACACAGAACTGTCATTATCAGGGGGTACAAATACGAACTCTGCACAGTTATGCACTGTACTGTCATTATCAGGGGGTGTTCATGTAAACTCTGCACAGTTATACACTGTACTGTCATTATCAGGGAGTATAAATACAAACTCTGCACAGTTATACACTGTACTGTCATTATCTGAGGGTATAAATACAAACTCCGCACAGTTACACACTGTACTGTCAATATCTGAGGGTATAAATACAAACTCTGCACAGTTGTACACTGTACTGTCATTATCAGGGGGTATAAATACAAACTCTGCACAGTTATACACTGTACTGTCATTATCTGAGGGTATAAATACAAACTCCGCACAGTTATACACAGAACTGTCATTATCAGGGGGTATAAATACAAACTCCACACAGTTATACACTGTACTGTCATTATCAGGGGGTGTTCATATAAACTCTGAACAGTTGTACACTGTACTGTCATTATCAAGGGGTATAAATACAAACTCTGCACAGTTATACACTGTACTGTCATTATCTGAGGGTATAAATACAAACTCCGCACAGTTACACACTGTACTGTCAATATCTGAGGGTATAAATACAAACTACGCACAGTTATACACAGAAATGTCATTATCAGGGAGTATAAATACAAACTCCACACAGTAATACACTGTACTTCAATATCAGGGGGTATAAATACAAACTCTGCACAGTTATACACTGTACTGTCATTATCTGAGGGTATAAATACAAACTCCGCACAGTTATACACAGAACTGTCATTATCAGGTGGTATAAATACAAACTCCACACAGTAATACACTGTACTGTCATTATCAGGGGGTACAAATACGAACTCTGCACAGTTATACACTGTACTGTCATTATCAGGGGGTGTTAATACAAACTCTGCACAGTTGTACACTGTACTGTCATTATCAGGGGGTATAAATACAAACTCTGCACAGTTATACACTGCACTGTCATTATCTGAGGGTATAAATACAAACTCCGGACAGTTACACACTGTACTGTCAATATCTGAGGGTATAAATACAAACTACGCACAGTTATACACAGAACTGTCATTATCAGGGAGTATAAATACAAACTCCACACAGTAATACACTGTACTTCAATATCAGTGGGTATAAATACAAACTCTGCACAGTTATACACTGTACTGTCATTATCTGAGGGTATAAATACAAACTCTGCACAGTTATACACTGTACTGTCATTATCAGGGGGTATGAATACAAACTCCACACAGTTATACACTGTACTGTCATTATCAGGGGGTATAAATACAAACTCTGAACAGTTATACATCGTATTGTCATTATCAGGGGGTATGAATACAAACTCCGCACAGTTATACACCGTACTGTCATTATCAGGGGGTATAAATACAAACTCTGCACAGTTATACACTGTACTGTCATTATCAGAGGGTATAAATACAAACTCTGCACAGTTATACACTGTACTGTCATTATCAGAGGGTATAAATACAAACTCTGCACAGTTATACACCGTACTGTCATTATTAGGGGGTATAAATACAAACTCTGCACAGTTGTACACTGCACTGTCATTATCAGGGGGTATAAATACAAACTCCGTACAGTTATACACCGTACTGTCATTATCAGGGGGTATAAATACAAACTCTGCACAGTTATACACTGCACTGTCATTATCAGGGGGTATAAATACAAACTCTGCACAGTTATACACTGCACTGTCATTATCAGGGGGTATAAATACAAACTCCGCACAGTTATACACCGTACTGTCGTTATCAGGGGGTAAAAATACAAACTCCGTACAGTTATACACCGTACTGTCATTATCAGGGGGTATAAATACAAACTCTGCACAGTTATACACTGCACTGTCATTACCAGGGGGTATAAATACAAACTCTGCACAGTTATACACTGTACTGTCATTATCAGGGGGTATAAATACAAACTCTGAACAGTTATACATCGTATTGTCATTATCAGGGGGTAGAAATACAAACTCCGCACAGTTATACACTGTACTGTCATTATCACAGGGTATAAACACAAACTCCGCACAGTTATACACCGTACTGTCATTATCAGGGGCTATAAATACAAACTCTGCACAGTTTTACACTGTACTGTCATTATCAGTGGGTATAAATACAAACTCTGCGCAGTTATACACTGTACTGTCATTATCAGAGGGTACAAATACAAACTCTGCACAGTTTTACACTGTACTGTCATTATCAGGGGGTATAAATACAAACTCCACACAGTTATACACCGTACTGTCATTATCAGGGGGTATAAATACAAATTCCACATAGTTATACACTGTACTGTCATTATCAGGGGGTATAAATACAAACTCTGCACAGTTATACACTGTACAGTCATTATCAGGGGGTATAAATACAAACTCTGCACAGTTATACACCGTACTGTCATTATCAGGGGGTATAAATACAAACTCCGCACAGTTCTACACTGTACTTTCATTATCAGAGGGTATAAATACAAACTCCGCACAGTTGTACACTGTACTCTCATTATCAGAGGGTATAAATACAAACTCCACACAGTTATACACTGTACTCTCATTGTCAGAGGGTATAAATACAAACTCCACACAGTAATACACTGTACTGTCATTATCAGGGGGTATAAATACAAACTCCTCACATTTATACACTGTACTATTATCAGGGGGTATAAATACAAACTCTGCACAGTTATACACTGTACTGTCATTATCAGGGGGTATAAATACAAACTCCGCACAGTTATACACTGTACTGTCATTATCAGAGGGTATAAATACAAACTCTGCACAGTTTTACACTGTACTGTCATTATCAGGGGGCATGAATACAAACTCTGCACAGTTTTACACTGTACTGTCATTATCAGTGGGTATAAATACAAACTCTGCACAATTATACACCGTACTGTCATTATCAGAGGGTATAAATACAAACTCTACACAGTTTTACACTGTACTGTCATTATCAGTGGGTATAAATACAAACTCTGCACAGTTTTACACTGTACTGTCATTATCAGTGGGTATAAATACAAACTCTGCGCAGTAATACACTGTACTGTCATTATCAGAGGGTACAAATACAAACTCTGCACAGGTTGACACTGTACTGTCATTATCAGGGGGTATAAATACAAACTCCACACAGTTATACACCGTACTGTCATTATCAGGGGGTATAAATACAAACTCCGCACAGTTCTACACTGTACTTTCATTATCAGAGGGTATAAATACAAACTCCGCACAGTTATACACTGTACTCTCATTATCAGAGGGTATAAATACAAACTCCACACAGTTATACACTGTACTCTCATTATCAGAGGGTATAAATACAAACTCCACACAGTTGTGCACTGTACTGTCATTATCAGAGGGTATAAATACAAACTCTGCACAGTTATACACCGTACTGTCATTATCATGGGGTATAAATACAAACTCCACACAGTTATACACTGTACTGTCATTATCAGAGGGTATAAATACAAACTCTGCACAGTTATACACTGTACTGTCATTATCAGAGGGTATAAATACAAACTCTGCACAGTTATAAACCGTACTATCATTATCAGAGGGTATAAATACAAACTCCACACAGTTATACACTGTACTGTCATTATCAGGGGGTATAAATACAAACTCCACACATTTATACACTGTACTGTCATTATCAGGGGGTATAAATACAAACTCTGCACAGTTATACACTGTACTGTCATTATCAGGGGGTATAAATACAAACTCCACACAGTTATACACTGCACTGTCATTATCAGGGGGTATAAATACAAACTCTGCACAGTTATACACTGTACTGTCATTATCTGAGGGTATAAATACAAACTCCGCACAGTTATACACAGAACTGTCATTATCAGGGGGTACAAATACGAACTCTGCACAGTTATGCACTGTACTGTCATTATCAGGGGGTGTTCATGCAAACTCTGCACAGTTATACACTGTACTGTCATTATCAGGGGGTATAAATACAAACTCTGCACAGTTATACACTGTACTGTCATTATCTGAGGGTATAAATACAAACTCCGCACAGTTACACACTGTACTGTCAATATCTGAGGGTATAAATACAAACTCTGCACAGTTGTACACTGTACTGTCATTATCAGGGGGTATAAATACAAAGTCTGAACAGTTATACATCGTATTGTCATTATCAGGGGGTATAAATACAAACTCCGCACAGTTATACACCGTACTGTCATTATCAGGGGCTATAAATACAAACTCTGCACAGTTTTACACTGTACTGTCATTATCAGTGGGTATAAATACAAACTCTGCGCAGTTATACACTGTACTGTCATTATCAGAGGGTACAAATACAAACTCTGCACAGTTTTACACTGTACTGTCATTATCAGGGGGTATAAATACAAACTCCACACAGTTATACACCGTACTGTCATTATCAGGGGGTATAAATACAAATTCCACATAGTTATACACTGTACTGTCATTATCAGGGGGTATAAATACAAACTCTGCACAGTTATACACTGTACAGTCATTATCAGGGGGTATAAATACAAACTCTGCACAGTTATACACCGTACTGTCATTATCAGGGGGTATAAATACAAACTCCGCACAGTTCTACACTGTACTTTCATTATCAGAGGGTATAAATACAAACTCCGCACAGTTGTACACTGTACTCTCATTATCAGAGGGTATAAATACAAACTCCACACAGTTATACACTGTACTCTCATTATCAGAGGGTATAAATACAAACTCCACACAGTTGTGCACTGTACTGTCATTATCAGAGGGTATAAATACAAACTCTGCACAGTTATACACCGTACTGTCATTATCAGGGGGTATAAATACAAACTCCACACAGTTATACACTGTACTGTCATTATCAGAGGGTATAAATACAAACTCTGCACAGTTATACACCGTACTGTCATTATCAGAGGGTATAAATACAAACTCTGCACAGTTATAAACCGTACTATCATTATCAGAGGGTATAAATACAAACTCCACACAGTTATACACTGTACTGTCATTATCAGGGGGTATAAATACAAACTCCACACAGTTATACACTGTACTGTCATTATCAGGGGGTATAAATACAAACTCTGCACAGTTATACACTGTACTGTCATTATCAGGGGGTATAAATACCAACTCCACACAGTTATACACTGCACTGTCATTATCAGGGGGTATAAATACAAACTCTGCACAGTTATACACTGTACTGTCATTATCTGAGGGTATAAATACAAACTCCGCACAGTTATACACAGAACTGTCATTATCAGGGGGTACAAATACGAACTCTGCACAGTTATGCACTGTACTGTCATTATCAGGGGGTGTTCATGCAAACTCTGCACAGTTATACACTGTACTGTCATTATCAGGGGGTATAAATACAAACTCTGCACAGTTATACACTGTACTGTCATTATCTGAGGGTATAAATACAAACTCCGCACAGTTACACACTGTACTGTCAATATCTGAGGGTATAAATACAAACTCTGCACAGTTGTACACTGTACTGTCATTATCAGGGGGTATAAATACAAAGTCTGAACAGTTATACATCGCATTGTCATTATCAGGGGGTATAAATACAAACTCCGCACAGTTATACACCGTACTGTCATTATCAGAGGGTAGAAATACAAACTCTGCACAGTTATACACCGTACTGTCATTATCAGGGGGTATAAATACAAACTCTGCACATTTATACACCGCACTGTCATTTTCAGGGGGTATAAATACAAACTCCGCACAGTTTTACACTGTACTGTCATTATCAGGGGGTATAAATACAAACTCTGCACAGTTATACACCGTACTGTCATTATCAGATGGTATAAATACAAACTCTGCACAGTTATACACCGTACTGTCATTATCAGAGGGTATAAATACAAACTCGGCACAGTTCTACACCGTACTGTCATTGTCAGGGGGTATAAATACAAACTCCGCACAGTTATACACTGTACTGTCATTATCAGAGGGTATAAATACAAACTCTGCACAGTTATACACTGTACTGTCATTATCAGGGGGTATAAATACAAACTCCACACAGTTTTACACTGTACTGTCATTATCAGAGGGTATAAATACAAACTCTGCACAGTTATACACTGTACTGTCATTATCAGGGGGTATAAATACAAACTCCGCACAGTTATACACTGTACTGTCATTATCAGGGGGTATAAATACAAACTCCACACAGTTATACACTGTACTGTCATTATCAGAGGGTATAAATACAAATTCCACACATTTATACACTGTACTGTCATTATCAGGGGGTATAAATACAAACTCTGCACAGTTATACACTGTACTGTCATTATCAGGGGGTATAATACAAACTCTGGACCTTTATACACCGTACTGTCAATATCAGGGGGTATAAATACAAACTCCACACAGTTATACACCGTACTGTCATTATCAGGTGGCATAAATACAAACTCCACACAGTTATACACCGCACTCTCATTATCAGGGGGTATAAATACAAACTCCGCACAGTTATACACTGTACTTTCATTATCAGAGGGTATAAATACAAACTCCGCACAGTTATACACTGTACTCTCATTATCAGAGGGTATAAATACAAACTCCACACAGTTAGACACTGTACTCTCATTATCAGAGGGTATAAATACAAACTCCACAGAGTTGTGCACTGTACTGTCATTATCAGAGGGTATAAATACAAACTCTGCACAGTTATACACTGTACTGCCATTATCAGGGGGTATAAATACAAACTCTGCACAGTAAAACATCGTATTGTCATTATCAGAGGGTAGAAATACAAACTCCACACAGTTATACACTGTACTGTCATTATCAGAGGGTATAAATACAAACTCTGCACAGTTATACACCGTACTGTCATTATCAGGGGGTATAAATACAAACTCCGCACAGTTATACACTGTACTCTCATTGTCAGAGGGGATAAATACAAACTCTGCACAGTTTTACACTGCACTGTCATTATCAGTGGGTATAAATACAAACTCTGCACAGTTATACACTGTACTGTCATTATCACAGGGTATAAACACAAACTCCGCACAGTTATACACCGTACTGTCATTATCAGGGGCTATAAATACAAACTCTGCACAGTTTTACACTGTACTGTCATTATCAGTGGGTATAAATACAAACTCTGCGCAGTTATACACTGTACTGTCATTATCAGAGGGTACAAATACAAACTCTGCACAGTTTTACACTGTACTGTCATTATCAGGGGGTATAAATACAAACTCCACACAGTTATACACCGTACTGTCATTATCAGGGGGTATAAATACAAATTCCACATAGTTATACACTGTACTGTCATTATCAGGGGGTATAAATACAAACTCTGCACAGTTATACACTGTACAGTCATTATCAGGGGGTATAAATACAAACTCTGCACAGTTATACACCGTACTGTCATTATCAGGGGGTATAAATACAAACTCCGCACAGTTCTACACTGTACTTTCATTATCAGAGGGTATAAATACAAACTCCGCACAGTTGTACACTGTACTCTCATTATCAGAGGGTATAAATACAAACTCCACACAGTTATACACTGTACTCTCATTGTCAGAGGGTATAAATACAAACTCCACACAGTAATACACTGTACTGTCATTATCAGGGGGTATAAATACAAACTCCTCACATTTATACACTGTACTATTATCAGGGGGTATAAATACAAACTCTGCACAGTTATACACTGTACTGTCATTATCAGGGGGTATAAATACAAACTCCGCACAGTTATACACTGTACTGTCATTATCAGAGGGTATAAATACAAACTCTGCACAGTTTTACACTGTACTGTCATTATCAGGGGGCATGAATACAAACTCTGCACAGTTTTACACTGTACTGTCATTATCAGTGGGTATAAATACAAATTCTGCACAATTATACACCGTACTGTCATTATCAGAGGGTATAAATACAAACTCTACACAGTTTTACACTGTACTGTCATTATCAGTGGGTATAAATACAAACTCTGCACAGTTTTACACTGTACTGTCATTATCAGTGGGTATAAATACAAACTCTGCGCAGTAATACACTGTACTGTCATTATCAGTGGGTATAAATACAAACTCTGCACAGTTATACACTGTACTGTCATTATCAGAGGGTACAAATACAAACTCTGCACAGTTTTACACTGTACTGTCATTATCAGGGGCTATAAATACAAACTCTGCACAGTTTTACACTGTACTGTCATTATCAGTGGGTATAAATACAAACTCTGCGCAGTAATACACTGTACTGTCATTATCAGAGGGTACAAATACAAACTCTGCACAGGTTGACACTGTACTGTCATTATCAGGGGGTATAAATACAAACTCCACACAGTTATACACCGTACTGTCATTATCAGGGGGTATAAATACAAACTCCGCACAGTTCTACACTGTACTTTCATTATCAGAGGGTATAAATACAAACTCCGCACAGTTATACACTGTACTCTCATTATCAGAGGGTATAAATACAAACTCCACACAGTTATACACTGTACTCTCATTATCAGAGGGTATAAATACAAACTCCACACAGTTGTGCACTGTACTGTCATTATCAGAGGGTATAAATACAAACTCTGCACAGTTATACACCGTACTGTCATTATCAGGGGGTATAAATACAAACTCCACACAGTTATACACTGTACTGTCATTATCAGAGGGTATAAATACAAACTCTGCACAGTTATACACTGTACTGTCATTATCAGAGGGTATAAATACAAACTCTGCACAGTTATAAACCGTACTATCATTATCAGAGGGTATAAATACAAACTCCACACAGTTATACACTGTACTGTCATTATCAGGGGGTATAAATACAAACTCCACACATTTATACACTGTACTGTCATTATCAGGGGGTATAAATACAAACTCTGCACAGTTATACACTGTACTGTCATTATCAGGGGGTATAAATACAAACTCCACACAGTTATACACTGCACTGTCATTATCAGGGGGTATAAATACAAACTCTGCACAGTTATACACTGTACTGTCATTATCTGAGGGTATAAATACAAACTCCGCACAGTTATACACAGAACTGTCATTATCAGGGGGTACAAATACGAACTCTGCACAGTTATGCACTGTACTGTCATTATCAGGGGGTGTTCATGCAAACTCTGCACAGTTATACACTGTACTGTCATTATCAGGGGGTATAAATACAAACTCTGCACAGTTATACACTGTACTGTCATTATCTGAGGGTATAAATACAAACTCCGCACAGTTACACACTGTACTGTCAATATCTGAGGGTATAAATACAAACTCTGCACAGTTGTACACTGTACTGTCATTATCAGGGGGTATAAATACAAAGTCTGAACAGTTATACATCGTATTGTCATTATCAGGGGGTATAAATACAAACTCCGCACAGTTATACACCGTACTGTCATTATCAGGGGCTATAAATACAAACTCTGCACAGTTTTACACTGTACTGTCATTATCAGTGGGTATAAATACAAACTCTGCGCAGTTATACACTGTACTGTCATTATCAGAGGGTACAAATACAAACTCTGCACAGTTTTACACTGTACTGTCATTATCAGGGGGTATAAATACAAACTCCACACAGTTATACACCGTACTGTCATTATCAGGGGGTATAAATACAAATTCCACATAGTTATACACTGTACTGTCATTATCAGGGGGTATAAATACAAACTCTGCACAGTTATACACTGTACAGTCATTATCAGGGGGTATAAATACAAACTCTGCACAGTTATACACCGTACTGTCATTATCAGGGGGTATAAATACAAACTCCGCACAGTTCTACACTGTACTTTCATTATCAGAGGGTATAAATACAAACTCCGCACAGTTGTACACTGTACTCTCATTATCAGAGGGTATAAATACAAACTCCACACAGTTATACACTGTACTCTCATTATCAGAGGGTATAAATACAAACTCCACACAGTTGTGCACTGTACTGTCATTATCAGAGGGTATAAATACAAACTCTGCACAGTTATACACCGTACTGTCATTATCAGGGGGTATAAATACAAACTACACACAGTTATACACTGTACTGTCATTATCAGAGGGTATAAATACAAACTCTGCACAGTTATACACCGTACTGTCATTATCAGAGGGTATAAATACAAACTCTGCACAGTTATAAACCGTACTATCATTATCAGAGGGTATAAATACAAACTCCACACAGTTATACACTGTACTGTCATTATCAGGGGGTATAAATACAAACTCCACACAGTTATACACTGTACTGTCATTATCAGGGGGTATAAATACAAACTCTGCACAGTTATACACTGTACTGTCATTATCAGGGGGTATAAATACAAACTCCACACAGTTATACACTGCACTGTCATTATCAGGGGGTATAAATACAAACTCTGCACAGTTATACACTGTACTGTCATTATCTGAGGGTATAAATACAAACTCCGCACAGTTATACACAGAACTGTCATTATCAGGGGGTACAAATACGAACTCTGCACAGTTATGCACTGTACTGTCATTATCAGGGGGTGTTCATGCAAACTCTGCACAGTTATACACTGTACTGTCATTATCAGGGGGTATAAATACAAACTCTGCACAGTTATACACTGTACTGTCATTATCTGAGGGTATAAATACAAACTCCGCACAGTTACACACTGTACTGTCAATATCTGAGGGTATAAATACAAACTCTGCACAGTTGTACACTGTACTGTCATTATCAGGGGGTATAAATACAAAGTCTGAACAGTTATACATCGCATTGTCATTATCAGGGGGTATAAATACAAACTCCGCACAGTTATACACCGTACTGTCATTATCAGAGGGTAGAAATACAAACTCTGCACAGTTATACACCGTACTGTCATTATCAGGGGGTATAAATACAAACTCTGCACATTTATACACTGCACTGTCATTATGAGGGGGTATAAATACAAACTCCGCACAGTTTTACACTGTACTGTCATTATCAGGGGGTATAAATACAAACTCTGCACAGTTATACACCGTACTGTCATTATCAGATGGTATAAATACAAACTCTGCACAGTTATACACCGTACTGTCATTATCAGAGGGTATAAATACAAACTCGGCACAGTTCTACACCGTACTGTCATTGTCAGGGGGTATAAATACAAACTCCGCACAGTTATACACTGTACTGTCATTATCAGAGGGTATAAATACAAACTCTGCACAGTTATACACTGTACTGTCATTATCAGGGGGTATAAATACAAACTCCACACAGTTTTACACTGTACTGTCATTATCAGAGGGTATAAATACAAACTCTGCACAGTTATACACTGTACTGTCATTATCAGGGGGTATAAATACAAACTCCGCACAGTTATACACTGTACTGTCATTATCAGGGGGTATAAATACAAACTCCACACAGTTATACACTGTACTGTCATTATCAGAGGGTATAAATACAAATTCCACACATTTATACACTGTACTGTCATTATCAGGGGGTATAAATACAAACTCTGCACAGTTATACACTGTACTGTCATTATCAGGGGGTATAATACAAACTCTGGACCTTTATACACCGTACTGTCAATATCAGGGGGTATAAATACAAACTCCACACAGTTATACACCGTACTGTCATTATCAGGTGGCATAAATACAAACTCCACACAGTTATACACCGCACTCTCATTATCAGGGGGTATAAATACAAACTCCGCACAGTTATACACTGTACTTTCATTATCAGAGGGTATAAATACAAACTCCGCACAGTTATACACTGTACTCTCATTATCAGAGGGTATAAATACAAACTCCACACAGTTAGACACTGTACTCTCATTATCAGAGGGTATAAATACAAACTCCACAGAGTTGTGCACTGTACTGTCATTATCAGAGGGTATAAATACAAACTCTGCACAGTTATACACTGTACTGCCATTATCAGGGGGTATAAATACAAACTCTGCACAGTAAAACATCGTATTGTCATTATCAGAGGGTAGAAATACAAACTCCACACAGTTATACACTGTACTGTCATTATCAGAGGGTATAAATACAAACTCTGCACAGTTATACACCGTACTGTCATTATCAGGGGGTATAAATACAAACTCCGCACAGTTATACACTGTACTCTCATTGTCAGAGGGTATAAATACAAACTCTGCACAGTTTTACACTGCACTGTCATTATCAGTGGGTATAAATACAAACTCTGCACAGTTATACACTGTACTGTCATTATCAGAGGGTATAAATACAAACTCTGCACAGTTTTACACTGCACTGTCATTATCAGGGGGTATAAATACAAACTCTGCACAGTTTTACGCTGTACTGTCATTATCAGTGGGTATAAATACAAACTCTGCACAGTTATATACCGTACTGTCATTATCAGGGGGTATAAATACAAACTCCACACAGTTATACACTTTAATGTCATTATCAGGGGGTATAAACACAAACTCCGCAGAGTTATACACTGTACTCTCATTATCAGAGGGTATAAATACAAACTCCACACAGTTATACACCGTACTGTCATTATCAGGCGGTATTAATACAAACTCTGCACAGTTGTACACTGTGCTGTCATTATCAGGGGGTATAAATACAAACTCTGCACAGTTATACACCGTACTGTCACTATCAGAGGGTCTAAATACAAACTCTGCACAGTTATACACCGTACTATCATTATCAGAGGGTATAAATACAAACTCCACACAGTTATACACTGTACTGTCATTATCAGGGGGTATAAATACAAACTCCACACAGTTATACACTGTACTGTCATTATCAGGGGGTATAAATACAAACTCTGCACAGTAATACACTGTACTGTCATTATCAGGGGGTATAAATACAAACTCTGCACAGTTATACACCGTACTGTCATTATCAGAGGGTATAAATACAAACTCCACACAGTTATACACTGTACTGTCATTATCAGGGGGTATAAATACAAACTCTGCACAGTTATACACTCTACTGTCATTATCTGAGGGTATAAATACAAACTCCGCACAGTTATACACAGAACTGTCATTATCAGGGGGTATAAATACAAACTCCACACAGTTATACACTGTGCTGTCATTATCAGGGGGTACAAATACGAACTCTGCACAGTTATGCACTGTACTGTCGTTATCAGAGGGTATAAATACAAACTCTGAACAGTTATACACTGTACTGTCATTATCAGAGGGTATAAATACAAACTCCACACAGTTATACACTGTACTGTCATTATCAGGGGGTACAAAGACAAACTCTGCACAGTTATGCACTGCACTGTCATTATCAGGGGGTGTTCATGCAAACTCTGCACAGTTATACACTGTACTGTCATTATCAGTGGGTATAAATACAAACTCTGCACAGTTTTACACTGTACTGTCATTATCAGAGGGTACAAATACAAACTCTGCAAAGTTTTACACTGTACTGTCATTATCAGGGGGTATAAATACAAACTCTGCACAGTTTTACACTGTACTGTCATTATCAGTGGGTATAAATACAAACTCTGCGCAGTTATACACTGTACTGTCATTATCAGAGGGTACAAATACAAACTCTGCACAGTTTTACACTGTACTGTCATTATCAGGGGGTATAAATACAAACTCCACACAGTTATACACCGTACTGTCATTATCAGGGGGTATAAATACAAATTCCACATAGTTATACACTGTACTGTCATTATCAGGGGGTATAAATACAAACTCTGCACAGTTATACACTGTACAGTCATTATCAGGGGGTATAAATACAAACTCTGCACAGTTATACACCGTACTGTCATTATCAGGGGGTATAAATACAAACTCCGCCCAGTTCTACACTGTACTTTCATTATCAGAGGGTATAAATACAAACTCCGCACAGTTATGCACTGTACTCTCAATATCAGAGGGTATAAATACAAACTCCACACAGTTATACACTGTACTCTCATTATCAGAGGGTATAAATACAAACTCCACACAGTTGTGCACTGTACTGTCATTATCAGAGGGTATAAATACAAACTCTGCACAGTTATACACCGTACTGTCATTATCAGGGGGTATAAATACAAACTCCACACAGTTATACACTGTACTGTCATTATCAGAGGGTATAAATACAAACTCTGCACAGTTATACACCGTACTGTCATTATCAGAGGGTATAAATACAAACTCTGCACAGTTATAAACCGTACTATCATTATCAGAGGGTATAAATACAAACTCCACACAGTTATACACTGTACTGTCATTATCAGGGGGTATAAATACAAACTCCACACAGTTATACACTGTACTGTCATTATCAGGGGGTATAAATACAAACTCTGCACAGTTATAGACTGTACTGTCATTATCAGGGGGTATAAATACAAACTCCACACAGTTATACACTGCACTGTCATTATCAGGGGGTATAAATACAAACTCTGCACAGTTATACACTGTACTGTCATTATCTGAGGGTATAAATACAAACTCCGCACAGTTATACACAGAACTGTCATTATCAGGGGGTACAAATACGAACTCTGCACAGTTATGCACTGTACTGTCATTATCAGGGGGTGTTCATGCAAACTCTGCACAGTTATACACTGTACTGTCATTATCAGGGGGTATAAATACAAACTCTGCACAGTTATACACTGTACTGTCATTATCTGAGGGTATAAATACAATCTCCGCACAGTTACACACTGCACTGTCAATATCTGAGGGTATAAATACAAACTCTGCACAGTTGTACACTGTACTGTCATTATCAGGGGGTATAAATACAAAGTCTGAACAGTTATACATCGTATTGTCATTATCAGGGGGTATAAATACAAACTCCGCACAGTTATACACCGTACTGTCATTATCGGAGGGTATAAATACAAACTCTGCACAGTTATACACCGTACTGTCATTATCAGAGGGTATAAATACAAACTCTGTACATTTATACACTGCACTGTCATTATCAGGGGGTATAAATACAAACTCCGCACAGTTTTACACTGTACTGTCATTATCAGGGGGTATAAATACAAACTCCGCACAGTTATACACTGTACTCTCATTGTCAGAGGGTATAAATACAAACTCTGCACAGTTTTACACTGCACTGTCATTATCAGTGGGTATAAATACAAACTCTGCACAGTTATACACTGTACTGTCATTATCAGAGGGTATAAATACAAACTCTGCACAGTTTTACACTGCACTGTCATTATCAGGGGGTATAAATACAAACTCTGCACAGTTTTACGCTGTACTGTCATTATCAGTGGGTATAAATACAAACTCTGCACAGTTATATACCGTACTGTCATTATCAGGGGGTATAAATACAAACTCCACACAGTTATACACTTTAATGTCATTATCAGGGGGTATAAACACAAACTCCGCAGAGTTATACACTGTACTCTCATTATCAGAGGGTATAAATACAAACTCCACACAGTTATACACCGTACTGTCATTATCAGGCGGTATTAATACAAACTCTGCACAGTTGTACACTGTGCTGTCATTATCAGGGGGTATAAATACAAACTCTGCACAGTTATACACCGTACTGTCACTATCAGAGGGTCTAAATACAAACTCTGCACAGTTATACACCGTACTATCATTATCAGAGGGTATAAATACAAACTCCACACAGTTATACACTGTACTGTCATTATCAGGGGGTATAAATACAAACTCCACACAGTTATACACTGTACTGTCATTATCAGGGGGTATAAATACAAACTCTGCACAGTAATACACTGTACTGTCATTATCAGGGGGTATAAATACAAACTCTGCACAGTTATACACCGTACTGTCATTATCAGAGGGTATAAATACAAACTCCACACAGTTATACACTGTACTGTCATTATCAGGGGGTATAAATACAAACTCTGCACAGTTATACACTCTACTGTCATTATCTGAGGGTATAAATACAAACTCCGCACAGTTATACACAGAACTGTCATTATCAGGGGGTATAAATACAAACTCCACACAGTTATACACTGTGCTGTCATTATCAGGGGGTACAAATACGAACTCTGCACAGTTATGCACTGTACTGTCGTTATCAGAGGGTATAAATACAAACTCTGAACAGTTATACACTGTACTGTCATTATCAGAGGGTATAAATACAAACTCCACACAGTTATACACTGTACTGTCATTATCAGGGGGTACAAAGACAAACTCTGCACAGTTATGCACTGCACTGTCATTATCAGGGGGTGTTCATGCAAACTCTGCACAGTTATACACTGTACTGTCATTATCAGTGGGTATAAATACAAACTCTGCACAGTTTTACACTGTACTGTCATTATCAGAGGGTACAAATACAAACTCTGCAAAGTTTTACACTGTACTGTCATTATCAGGGGGTATAAATACAAACTCTGCACAGTTTTACACTGTACTGTCATTATCAGTGGGTATAAATACAAACTCTGCGCAGTTATACACTGTACTGTCATTATCAGAGGGTACAAATACAAACTCTGCACAGTTTTACACTGTACTGTCATTATCAGGGGGTATAAATACAAACTCCACACAGTTATACACCGTACTGTCATTATCAGGGGGTATAAATACAAATTCCACATAGTTATACACTGTACTGTCATTATCAGGGGGTATAAATACAAACTCTGCACAGTTATACACTGTACAGTCATTATCAGGGGGTATAAATACAAACTCTGCACAGTTATACACCGTACTGTCATTATCAGGGGGTATAAATACAAACTCCGCCCAGTTCTACACTGTACTTTCATTATCAGAGGGTATAAATACAAACTCCGCACAGTTATGCACTGTACTCTCAATATCAGAGGGTATAAATACAAACTCCACACAGTTATACACTGTACTCTCATTATCAGAGGGTATAAATACAAACTCCACACAGTTGTGCACTGTACTGTCATTATCAGAGGGTATAAATACAAACTCTGCACAGTTATACACCGTACTGTCATTATCAGGGGGTATAAATACAAACTCCACACAGTTATACACTGTACTGTCATTATCAGAGGGTATAAATACAAACTCTGCACAGTTATACACCGTACTGTCATTATCAGAGGGTATAAATACAAACTCTGCACAGTTATAAACCGTACTATCATTATCAGAGGGTATAAATACAAACTCCACACAGTTATACACTGTACTGTCATTATCAGGGGGTATAAATACAAACTCCACACAGTTATACACTGTACTGTCATTATCAGGGGGTATAAATACAAACTCTGCACAGTTATAGACTGTACTGTCATTATCAGGGGGTATAAATACAAACTCCACACAGTTATACACTGCACTGTCATTATCAGGGGGTATAAATACAAACTCTGCACAGTTATACACTGTACTGTCATTATCTGAGGGTATAAATACAAACTCCGCACAGTTATACACAGAACTGTCATTATCAGGGGGTACAAATACGAACTCTGCACAGTTATGCACTGTACTGTCATTATCAGGGGGTGTTCATGCAAACTCTGCACAGTTATACACTGTACTGTCATTATCAGGGGGTATAAATACAAACTCTGCACAGTTATACACTGTACTGTCATTATCTGAGGGTATAAATACAATCTCCGCACAGTTACACACTGCACTGTCAATATCTGAGGGTATAAATACAAACTCTGCACAGTTGTACACTGTACTGTCATTATCAGGGGGTATAAATACAAAGTCTGAACAGTTATACATCGTATTGTCATTATCAGGGGGTATAAATACAAACTCCGCACAGTTATACACCGTACTGTCATTATCGGAGGGTATAAATACAAACTCTGCACAGTTATACACCGTACTGTCATTATCAGAGGGTATAAATACAAACTCTGTACATTTATACACTGCACTGTCATTATCAGGGGGTATAAATACAAACTCCGCACAGTTTTACACTGTACTGTCATTATCAGGGGGTATAAATACAAACTCTGCACAGTTATACACCGTACTGTCATTATCAGATGGTATAAATACAAACTCTGCACAGTTATACACCGTACTGTCATTATCAGGGGGTATAAATACAAACTCCACACAGTTATACACTGTACTGTCATTATCAGGGGGTATAAATACAAACTCTGCACAGTAATACACTGTACTGTCATTATCAGTGGGTATAAATACAAACTCTGCACAGTTATATACCGTACTGTCATTATCAGGGGGTATAAATACAAACTCCACACAGTAATACACTTTACTGCAATTATCAGGGGGTATAAACACAAACTCCGCAGAGTTGTACACTGTACTCTCATTATCAGAGGGTGTAAATACAAACTCCACACAGTTATACACCGTACTGTCATTATCAGGCGGTATTAATACAAACTCTGCACAGTTGTACACTGTGCTGTCATTATCAGGGGGTATAAATACAAACTCTGCACAGTTATACACCGTACTGTCACTATCAGAGGGTCTAAATACAAACTCTGCATAGTTATACACCGTACTATCATTATCAGAGGGTATAAATACAAACTCCACACAGTTATACACCGTACTGTCATTATCAGGCGGTATTAATACAAACTCTGCACAGTTGTACACTGTGCTGTCATTATCAGGGGGTATAAATACAAACTCTGCACAGTTATACACCGTACTGTCACTATCAGAGGGTCTAAATACAAACTCTGCACAGTTATACACCGTACTATCATTATCAGAGGGTATAAATACAAACTCCACACAGTTATACACTGTACTGTCATTATCAGGGGGTATAAATACAAACTCCACACAGTTATACACTGTACTGTCATTATCAGGGGGTATAAATACAAACTCTGCACAGTAATACACTGTACTGTCATTATCAGGGGGTATAAATACAAACTCTACACAGTTATACACCGTACTGTCATTATCAGAGGGTATAAATACAAACTCCACACAGTTATACACTGTACTTTCATTATCAGGGGGTATAAATACAAACTCTGCACAGTTATACACTGTACTGTCATTATCTGAGGGTATAAATACAAACTCCGCACAGTTATACACAGAACTGTCATTATCAGGGGGTATAAATACAAACTCCACACAGTTATACACTGTACTGTCATTATCAGGGGGTACAAATACGAACTCTGCACAGTTATGCACTGTACTGTCGTTATCAGAGGGTATAAATACAAACTCTGAACAGTTATACACTGTACTGTCATTATCAGAGGGTATAAATACAAACTCCACACAGTTATACACTGTACTGTCATTATCAGGGGGTATAAAGACAAACTCTGCACAGTTATGCACTGTACTGTCATTATCAGGGGGTGTTCATGCAAGCTCTGCACAGTTATACACTGTACTGTCATTATCAGTGGGTATAAATACAAACTCTGCACAGTTTTACACTGTACTGTCATTATCAGTGGGTATAAATACAAACTCTGCACAGTTTTACACTGTACTGTCATTATCAGTGGCTATAAATACAAACTCTGCACAGTTATACACTGTACTGTCATTATCAGGGCGTATAAATACAAACTCTGCACAGTTTTACACTGTACTGTCATTATCAGTGGGTATAAATACAAACTCTGCGCAGTTATACACTGTACTGTCATTATCAGAGGGTACAAATACAAACTCTGCACAGTTTTACACTGTACTGTCATTATCAGGGGGTATAAATACAAACTCCACACAGTTATACACCGTACTGTCATTATCAGGGGGTATAAATACAAACTCCACACAGTTATACACTGTACTCTCATTATCAGAGGGTATAAATACAAACTCCACACAGTTATACACTGTACTCTCATTATCAGAGGGTATAAATACAAACTCCACACAGTTGTGCACTGTACTGTCATTATCAGAGGGTATAAATACAAACTCTGCACAGTTATACACCGTACTGTCATTATCAGGGGGTATAAATACAAACTCCACACAGTTATACACTGTACTGTCATTATCAGGGGGTATAAAGACAAACTCTGCACAGTTATGCACTGTACTGTCATTATCAGGGGGTGTTCATGCAAGCTCTGCACAGTTATACACTGTACTGTCATTATCAGTGGGTATAAATACAAACTCTGCACAGTTTTACACTGTACTGTCATTATCAGTGGGTATAAATACAAACTCTGCACAGTTTTACACTGTACTGTCATTATCAGTGGCTATAAATACAAACTCTGCACAGTTATACACTGTACTGTCATTATCAGGGCGTATAAATACAAACTCTGCACAGTTTTACACTGTACTGTCATTATCAGTGGGTATAAATACAAACTCTGCGCAGTTATACACTGTACTGTCATTATCAGAGGGTACAAATACAAACTCTGCACAGTTTTACACTGTACTGTCATTATCAGGGGGTATAAATACAAACTCCACACAGTTATACACCGTACTGTCATTATCAGGGGGTATAAATACAAACTCCGCACAGTTATACACTGTACTCTCATTATCAGAGGGTATAAATACAAACTCCACACAGTTATACACTGTACTCTCATTATCAGAGGGTATAAATACAAACTCCACACAGTTGTGCACTGTACTGTCATTATCAGAGGGTATAAATACAAACTCTGCACAGTTATACACCGTACTGTCATTATCAGGGGGTATAAATACAAACTCCACACAGTTATACACTGTACTGTCATTATCAGAGGGTATAAATACAAACTCTGCACAGTTATACACTGTACTGTCATTATCAGAGGGTATAAATACAAACTCTGCACAGTTATAAACCGTACTATCATTATCAGAGGGTATAAATACAAACTCCACACAGTTATACACTGTACTGTCATTATCAGGGGGTATAAATACAAACTCCACACATTTATACACTGTACTGTCATTATCAGGGGGTATAAATACAAACTCTGCACAGTTATACACTGTACTGTCATTATCAGGGGGTATAAATACAAACTCCACACAGTTATACACTGCACTGTCATTATCAGGGGGTATAAATACAAACTCTGCACAGTTATACACTGTACTGTCATTATCTGAGGGTATAAATACAAACTCCACACAGTTATACACTGTACTCTCATTATCAGAGGGTATAAATACAATCTCCACACAGTTGTGCAATGTACTGTCATTATCAGAGGGTATAAATACAAACTCTGCACAGTTATACACCGTTCTGTCATTATCAGGGGGTATAAATACAAACTCCGCACAGTTATACACTGTACTGTCATTATCAGAGGGTATAAATACAAACTCTGCACAGTTATACACCGTACTGTCATTATCAGAGGGTATAAATACAAACTCCGCACAGTTATAAACCGTACTATCATTATCAGAGGGTATAAATACAAACTCCACACAGTTATACACTGTACTGTCATTATCAGGGGGTATAAATACAAACTCCACACAGTTATACACTGTACTGTCATTATCAGGGGGTATAAATACAAACTCTGCACAGTTATACACTGTACTGTCATTATCAGGGGGTATAAATACAAACTCCACACAGTTATACACTGCACTGTCATTATCAGGGGGTATAAATACAAACTCTGCACAGTTATACACTGTACTGTCATTATCTGAGGGTATAAATACAAACTCCGCACAGTTATACACAGAACTGTCATTATCAGGGGGTACAAATACGAACTCTGCACAGTTATGCACTGTACTGTCATTATCAGGGGGTGTTCATGCAAACTCTGCACAGTTATACACTGTACTGTCATTATCAGGGGGTATAAATACAAACTCTGCACAGTTATACACTGTACTGTCATTATCTGAGGGTATAAATACAAACTCCGCATAGTTACACACTGTACTGTCAATATCTGAGGGTATAAATACAAACTCTGCACAGTTGTACACTGTACTGTCATTATCAGGGGGGAAAACTACAAAGTCTGAACAGTTATACATCGTATTGTCATTATAAGCGGGTATAAATACAAACTCCGCACAGTTATACACCGTACTGTCATTATCAGAGGGTATAAATACTAACTCTGCACAGTTATACACCGTACTGTCATTATCAGGGGGTATAAATACAAACTCTGCACATTTATACACTGCACTGTCATTATCAGATGGTATAAATACAAACTCTGCACAGTTATACACCGTAGTGTCATTATCAGAGGGTATCAATACAAACTCGGCACAGTTCTACACCGTACTGTCATTGTCAGGGGGTATAAATACAAACTCCGCACAGTTATACACTGTACTGTCATTATCAGAGGGTATAAATACAAACTCTGCACAGTTATACACTGTACTGTCATTATCAGGGGGTATAAATACAAACTCCACACAGTTGTACACTATACTGTCATTATCAGAGGGTATAAATACAAACTCTGCACAGTCATACACTGTACTGTCATTATCAGGGGGTATAAATACAAACTCCGCACAGTTATACACTGTACTGTCATTATCAGGGGGTATAAATACAAACTCCACACAGTTATACACTGTACTGTCATTATCAGAGGGTATAAATACAAACTCCCCACAGTTATACACTGTACTGTCATTATCAGGGGGTATAAATACAAACTCTGCACAGTTATACACTGTACTGTCATTATCAGGGGGTATAAATACAAACTCTGCACAGTTATACACTGTACTGTCATTATCAGGGGGAATAAATACAAACTCTGCACAGTTATACACCGTACTGTCATTATCAGGGGGAATAAATACAAACTCCGCACAGTTATACACTGTACTGTCATTATCAGAGGGTATAAATACAAATTCCACACAGTTATACACTGTACTGTCATTATCAGGGGGTATAAATACAAACTCCACACAGTTATACACTGTACTGTCATTATCAGGGGGTATAAATACAAACTCTGCACAGTTATACACTGTACTGTCATTATCAGGGGGTATAATACAAACTCTGGACCATAATACACCGTACTTTCAAAATCAGGGGGTATAAATACAAACTCCACACAGTTATACACCGTACTGTCATTATCAGTTGGCATAAATACAAACTCCACACAGTTATACACCGCACTCTCATTATCAGGGGGTATAAATACAAACTCCGCACAGTTATACACTGTACTTTCATTATCAGAGGGTATAAATACAAACTCCGCACAGTTATACACTGTACTCTCATTATCAGAGGGTATAAATACAAACTCCACACAGTTAGACACTGTACTCTCGTTATCAGAGGGTATAAATACAAACTCCACACAGTTGTGCACTGTACTGTCATTATCAGAGGGTATAAATACAAACTCTGCACAGTTATACACTGTACTGCCATTATCAGGGGGTATAAATACAAACTCTGCACAGTAAAACATCGTATTGTCATTATCAGAGGGTATAAATACAAACTCCACACAGTTATACACTGTACTGTCATTATCAGGGGGTATAAATACAAACTCTGCACAGTTATACACCGTACTGTCATTAACAGGGGGTATAAATACAAACTCTGCACAGTTATAAACCGTACTGTCATTATCAGAGGGTATAAATACAAACTCCACACAGTTATACACTGTACTGTCATTATCAGGGGGTATAAATACAAACTCCACACAGTTATACAGTGTACTGTCATTATCAGAGGGTATAAATACAAACTCTGCACAGTTATACACCGTACTGTCATTATCAGAGGGTATAAATACAAACTCCACACAGTTATACACTGTACTGTCATTATCAGGGGGTATAAATACAAACTCCACACAGTTATACACTGTACTGTCATTATCAGGGGGTATAAATACAAACTCTGCACAGTTATACACTGTACTGTCATTATCGGGGGTATAAATACAAAATCCACACAGTTATACACTGTACTGTCATTATCAGGGGGTATAAATACAAACTCTGCACAGTTATACACTGTACTGTCATTACCTGAGGGTATAAATACAAACTCCGCACAGTTATACACAGAACTGTCATTATCAGGGGCTATAAATGCAAACTCCACACAGTTATACACTGTACTGTCATTATCAGGGGGTGTTCAGACAAACTCTGCACAGTTGTACACTGTACTGTCATTATCTGAGGGTATAAATACAAACTCCGCACAGTTATACACAGAACTGTCATTATCAGGTGGTATAAATACAAACTCCACACAGTAATACACTGTACTGTCATTATCAGAGGGTACAAATACGAACTCTGCACAGTTATACACTGTACTGTCATTATCAGGGGGTGTTAATACAAACTCTGCACAGTTGTACACTGTACTGTCATTATCAGGGGGTATAAATACAAACTCTGCACAGTTATACACTGCACTGTCATTATCTGTGGGTATAAATACAAACTCCGCACAGTTACACACTGTACTGTCAATATCTGAGGGTATAAATACAAACTACGCACAGTTATACACAGAACTGTCATTATCAGGGAGTATAAATACAAACTCCACACAGTGATACACTGTACTTCAATATCAGGGCTATAAATACAAACTCTGCACAGTTATACATCGTATTGTCATTATCAGGGGGTATAAATACAAACTCCGCACAGTTATACACCGTACTGTCATTATCAGAGGGTATAAATACAAACTCTGCACAGTTATACACCGTACTGTCATTATCAGGGGGTATAAATACAAACTCTGCACAGTTGTACACTGCACTGTCATTATCAGAGGGTATAAATACAAACTCGGCACAGTTATACACTGTACTGTCATTATCTGAGGGTATAAATACAAACTCCGCACAGTTATACACAGAACTGTCATTATCAGGGGGTATAAATACAAACTCCACACAGTTATACACTGTACTGTCATTATCAGAGGGTATAATACAAACTCGGCACAGTTATACACTGTACTGTCATTATCTGAGGGTATAAATACAAACTCCGCACAGTTATACACAGAACTGTCATTATCAGGGGGTATAAATACAAACTCCACACAGTTATACACTGTACTGTCATTATCAGAGGGTATAATACAAACTCGGCACAGTTATACACTGTACTGTCATTATCTGAGGGTATAAATACAAACTCCGCACAGTTATACACAGAACTGTCATTATCAGGGGGTATAAATACAAACTCCACACAGTTATACACTGTACTGTCATTATCAGAGGGTATAATACAAACTCGGCACAGTTATACACCGTACTATCATTATCAGGGGGTATAAATACAAACTCCGCACAGTTATACACTGTACTCTCATTGTCAGAGGGTATAAATACAAACTCTGCACAGTTATACACTGTACTGTCATTATCAGGGGGTATAAATACAAACTCCGCACAGTTATACACTGTACTGTCATTATCAGAGGGTATAAATACAAACTCTGCACAGTTTTACACTGTACTGTCATTATCAGGGGGTATAAATACAAACTCTGCACAGTTTTACACTGCACTGTCATTATCAGTGGGTATAAATACAAACTCTGCACAGTTATACACTGTACTGTCATTATCAGAGGGTATAAATACAAACTCTGCACAGTTTTACACTGCACTGTCATTATCAGGGGGTATAAACACAAACTCTGCACAGTTTTACACTGTACTGTCATTATCAGTGGGTATAAATACAAACTCTGCACAGTTATATACCGTACTGTCATTATCAGGGGGTATAAATACAAACTCCACACAGTTATACACTTTACTGTCATTATCAGGGGGTATAAACACAAACTCCGAAGAGTTATACACTGTACTCTCATTATCAGAGGGTATAAATACAAACTCCACACAGTTATACACCGTACTGTCATTATCAGGCGGTATTAATACAAACTCTGCACAGTTGTACACTGTGCTGTCATTATCAGGGGGTATAAATACAAACTCCGCACAGTTATACACTGTACTGTCATTATCAGAGGGTCTAAATACAAACTCTGCACAGTTATACACCGTACTATCATTATCAGAGGGTATAAATACAAACTCCACACAGTTATACACTGTACTGTCATTATCAGGGGGTATAAATACAAACTCCAAAACAGTTATACACTGTACTGTCATTATCAGGGGGTATAAATACAAACTCTGCACAGTAATACACTGTACTGTCATTATCAGGGGGTATAAATACAAACTCTGCACAGTTTTACACCGTACTGTCATTATCAGAGGGTATAAATACAAACTCCACACAGTTATACACTGTCCTGTCATTATCAGTGGGTATAAATACAAACTCTGCACAGTTATACACTGTACTGTCATTATCTGAGGGTATAAATACAAACTCCGCACAGTTATACACAGAACTGTCATTATCAGGGGGTATAAATACAAACTCCACACAGTTATACACTGTACTGTCATTATCAGGGGGTACAAATACGAACTCTGCACAGTTATGCACTGTACTGTCGTTATCAGAGGGTATAAATACAAACTCTGAACAGTTATACACTGTGCTGTCATTATCAGAGGGTATAAATACAAACTCCACACAGTTATACACTGTACTGTCATTATCAGGGGGTATAAAGACAAACTCTGCACAGTTATGCACTGTACTGTCATTATCAGGGGGTGTTCATGCAAACTCTGCACAGTTATACACTGTACTGTCATTATCAGTGGGTATAAATACAAACTCTGCACAGTTTTACACTGTACTGTCATTATCAGTGGGTATAAATACAAACTCTGCACAGTTTTACACTGTACTGTCATTATCAGTGGGTATAAATACAAACTCTGCACAGTTATACACTGTACTGTCATTATCAGAGGGTACAAATACAAACTCTGCACAGTTTTACACTGTACTGTCATTATCAGGGGGTATAAATACAAACTCTGCACAGTTTTACACTGTACTGTCATTAACAGTGGGTATAAATACAAACTCTGCGCAGTTATACACTGTACTGTCATTATCAGAGGGTTCAAATACAAACTCTGCACAGTTTTACACTGTACTGTCATTATCAGGGGGTATAAATACAAAGACCACACAGTTATACACTGTACTGTCATTATCAGAGGGTATAAATACAAACTCTGCACAGTTATACACTGTACTGTCATTATCAGGGGGTATAAATACAAACTCCGCACAGTTATACACTGTACTGTCATTATCAGAGGGTATAAATACAAACTCTGCACAGTTTTACACTGTACTGTCATTATCAGGGGGTATAAATACAAACTCTGCACAGTTTTACACTGCACTGTCATTATCAGTGGGTATAAATACAAACTCTGCACAGTTATACACTGTACTGTCATTATCAGAGGGTATAAATACAAACTCTGCACAGTTTTACACTGCACTGTCATTATCAGGGGGTATAAACACAAACTCTGCACAGTTTTACACTGTACTGTCATTATCAGTGGGTATAAATACAAACTCTGCACAGTTATATACCGTACTGTCATTATCAGGGGGTATAAATACAAACTCCACACAGTTATACACTTTACTGTCATTATCAGGGGGTATAAACACAAACTCCGAAGAGTTATACACTGTACTCTCATTATCAGAGGGTATAAATACAAACTCCACACAGTTATACACCGTACTGTCATTATCAGGCGGTATTAATACAAACTCTGCACAGTTGTACACTGTGCTGTCATTATCAGGGGGTATAAATACAAACTCCGCACAGTTATACACCGTACTGTCATTATCAGAGGGTCTAAATACAAACTCTGCACAGTTAAACACCGTACTATCATTATCAGAGGGTATAAATACAAACTCCACACAGTTATACACTGTACTGTCATTATCAGGGGGTATAAATACAAACTCCAAAACAGTTATACACTGTACTGTCTTTATCAGGGGGTATAAATACAAACTCCACACAGTTATACACTGTACTGTCATTATCTGAGGGTATAAATACAAACTCCGCACAGTTATACACAGAACTGTCATTATCAGGGGGTATAAATACAAACTCCACACAGTTATACACTGTACTGTCATTATCAGGGGGTACAAATACGAACTCTGCACAGTTATGCACTGTACTGTCGTTATCAGAGGGTATAAATACAAACTCTGAACAGTTGTACACTGTGCTGTCATTATCAGAGGGTATAAATACAAACTCCACACAGTTATACACTGTACTGTCATTATCAGGGGGTATAAAGACAAACTCTGCACAGTTATGCACTGTACTGTCATTATCAGGGGGTATAAATACAAACTCTGCACAGTTTTACACTGTACTGTCATTATCAGTGGGTATAAATACAAACTCTGCACAGTTTTACACTGTACTGTCATTATCAGTGGGTATAAATACAAACTGCACAGTTATACACTGCACTGTCATTATCAGAGGGTACAAATACAAACTCTGCACAGTTTTACACTGTACTGTCATTATCAGGGGGTATAAATACAAACTCTGCACAGTTTTACACTGTACTGTCATTAACAGTGGGTATAAATACAAACTCTGCGCAGTTATACACTGTACTGTCATTATCAGAGGGTTCAAATACAAACTCTGCACAGTTTTACACTGTACTGTCATTATCAGGGGGTATAAATACAAACACCACACAGTTATACACTGTACTGTCATTATCAGAGGGTATAAATACAAACTCTGCACAGTTATACACCGTACTGTCATTATCAGAGGGTATAAATACAAACTCTGCACAGTTATAAACCGTACTATCATTATCAGAGGGTATAAATACAAACTCCACACAGTTATACACTGCACTGTCATTATCAGGGGGTATAAATACAAACTCCACACAGTTATACACTGTACTGTCATTATCAGGGGGTATAAATACAAACTCCACACAGTTATACACTGCACTGTCATTATCAGGGGGTATAAATACAAACTCTGCACAGTTATACACTGTACTGTCTTTATCTGAGGGTATAAATACAAACTCCGCACAGTTATACACAGAACTGTCATTATCAGGGGGTACAAATACGAACTCTGCACAGTTATGCACTGTACTGTCATTATCAGGGGGTGTTCATGCAAACTCTGCACAGTTATACACTGTACTGTCATTATCAGGGGGTATAAATACAAACTCTGCACAGTTATACACTGTACTGTCATTATCTGAGGGGAAAATACAAAGTCTGAACAGTTATACATCGTATTGTCATTATCAGGGGGTATAAATACAAACGCCGCACAGTTGTACACCGTACTGTCATTATCAGAGGGTATAAATACAAACTCTGCACAGTTATACACCGTACTGTCATTATCAGGGGGTATAAATACAAACTCTGCACATTTATACACTGCACTGTCATTATCAGGGGGTATGAATACAAACTCCGCACAGTTTTACACTGTACTGTCATTATCAGGGGGTATAAACACAAACTCTGCACAGTTATACACCGTACTGTCATTATCAGATGGTATAAATACAAACTCTGCACAGTTATACACCGTACTGTCATTATCAGAGGGTATAAATACAAACTCGGCACAGTTCTGCACCGTACTGTCATTGTCAGGGGGTATAAATACAAACTCCGCACAGTTATACACTGTACTGTCATTATCTGAGGGTATAAATACAAACTCTGCACAGTTATACACTGTACTGTCATTATCAGGGGGTATAAATACAAACTCCACACAGTTGTACACTGTACTGTCATTATCAGAGGGGAAAATACAAACTCTGCACAGTTATACACTGTACTGTCATTATCAGGGGGTATAAATACAAACTCCGCACAGTTATACACTGTACTGTCATTATCAGGGGGTATAAATACAAACTCCACACAGTTATACACTGCACTGTCATTATCAGAGGGTATAAATACAAATTCCACACAGTTTTACACTGTACTGTCATTATCAGGGGGTATAAATACAAACTCGACACAGTTATACACTGTACTGTCATTATCAGGGGGTATAAATACAAACTCTGCACAGTTATACACTGTACTGTCATTATCAGGGGGTTTAAATACAAACTCTGCACAGTTATACACTGTACAGTCATTATCAGGGGGTATAAATACAAACTCTGAACAGTTATACACCGTACTGTCATTATCAGGGGGTATAAATACAAACTCCACACAGTTATACACTGTACTGTCATTATCAGAGGGTATAAATACAAATTCCACACAGTTATACACTGTACTGTCATTATCAGGGGGTATAAATACAAACTCCACACAGTTATACACTGTACTGTCATTATCAGGGGGTATAAATACAAACTCTGCACAGTTATACACTGTACTGTCATTATCAGGGGGTATAATACAAACTCTGGACCTTTATACACCGTACTGTCAATATCAGGGGGTATAAATACAAACTCCACACAGTTATACACCGTACTGTCATTATCAGGTGGCATAAATACAAACTCCACACAGTTATACACCGCACTCTCATTATCAGGGGGTATAAATACAAACTCCGCACAGTTATACACTGTACTTTCATTATCAGAGGGTATAAATACAAACTCCGCACAGTTATACACTGTACTCTCATTATCAGAGGGTATAAATACAAACTCCACACAGTTAGACACTGTACTCTCATTATCAGAGGGTATAAATACAAACTCCACACAGTTAGACACTGTACTCTCATTATCAGAGGGTATAAATACAAACTCCACACAGTTATACACTGTACTCTCATTATCAGAGGGTATAAATACAAACTCCACACAGTTGTGCACTGTACTGTCATTATCAGAGGGTATAAATACAAACTCTGCACAGTTATACACTGTACTGCCATTATCAGGGGGTATAAATACAAACTCTGCACAGTAAAACATCGTATTGTCATTATCAGAGGGTATAAATACAAACTCCACACAGTTATACACTGTACTGTCATTATCAGAGGGTATAAATACAAACTCTGCACAGTTATACACCGTACTGTCGTTATCAGAGGGTATAAATACAAACTCTGCACAGTTATAAACCGTACTGTCATTATCAGAGGGTATAAATACAAACTCCACACAGTTATACACTGTACTGTCATTATCAGGGGGTATAAATACAAACTCCACACAGTTATACACTGTACTGTCATTATCAGGGGGTATAAATACAAACTCTGCACAGTTATACACCGTACTGTCATTATCAGAGGGTATAAATACAAACTCCACACAGTTATACACTGTACTGTCATTATCAGGGGGTATAAATACAAACTCCACACAGTTATACACTGTACTGTCATTATCAGGGGGTATAAATACAAACTCTGCACAGTTATACACTGTACTGTCATTATCGGGGGTATAAATACAAAAACCACACAGTTATACACTGTACTGTCATTATCAGGGGGTATAAATACAAACTCTGCACAGCTATACACTGTACTGTCATTATCTGAGGGTATAAATACAAACTCCGCACAGTTATACACAGAACTGTCATTATCAGGGGGTATAAATACAAACTCCACACAGTTATACACTGTACTGTCATTATCAGGGGATGTTCTGACAAACTCTGCACAGTTGTACACTGTACTGTCATTATCTGAGGGTATAAATGCAAACTCCGCACAGTTATACACAGAACTGTCATTATCAGGTGGTATAAATACAAACTCCACACAGTAATACACTGTACTGTCATTATCAGGGGGTACAAATACGAACTCCGCACAGTTATACACTGTACTGTCATTATCAGGGGGTGTTAATACAAACTCTGCACAGTTGTACACTGTACTGTCATTATCAGGGGGTATAAATACAAACTCTGCACAGTTATACACTGCACTGTCATTATCTGAGGGTAGAAATACAAACTCCGCACAGTTACACACTGTACTGTCAATATCTGAGGGTATAAATACAAACTACGCACAGTTATACACAGAACTGTCATTATCAGGGAGTATAAATACAAACTCCACACAGTAATACACTGTACTTCAATATCAGGGGGTATAAATACAAACTCTTCACAGTTATACATCGTATTGTCATTATCAGGGGGTATAAATACAAACTCCGCACAGTTATACACCGTACTGTCATTATCAGAGGGTATAAATACAAACTCTGAACAGTTATACACCGTACTGTCATTATCAGGGGGCATAAATGCAAACTCTGCACAGTTATACACTGCACTGTCATTATCAGATGGTATAAATACAAACTCCGCACAGTTATCCACTGTACTCTCATTGTCAGAGGGTATAAATACAAACTCTGCACAGTTTTACACTGTACTGTCATTATCAGGGGGTATAAATACAAACTCTGCACAGTTTTACACTGCACTGTCATTATCAGGGGGGAGAAATACAAACTCTGCACAGTTTTACACTGTACTGTCATTATCAGTGGGTATAAATACAAACTCTGCACAGTTATATACCGTACTGTCATTATCAGGGGGTATAAATACAAACTCCGCACAGTTATACACTTTACTGTCATTATCAGGGGGTATAAACACAAACTCCGCAGAGTTATGCACTGTCCTCTCATTATCAGAGGGTATAAATACAAACTCCACACAGTTATACACCGTACTGTCATTATCAGGCGGTATGAATACAAACTCTGCACAGTTGTACACTGTGCTGTCATTATCAGGGGGTATAAATACAAACTCTGCACAGTTATACACCGTACTGTCATTATCAGAGGGTTTAAATACAAACTCTGCACAGTTGTACACCGTACTATCATTATCAGAGGGTATAAATACAAACTCCACACAGTTATACACTGTACTGTCATTATCAGTGGGTATAAATACAAACTCCACACAGTTATACACTGTACTGTCATTATCAGGGGGTATAAATACAAACTCTGCACAGTAATACACTGTACTGTCATTATCAGGGGGTATAAATACAAACTCTGCACAGTTATACACCGTACTGTCATTATCAGAGGGTATAAATACAAACTCCACACAGTTATACACTGTACTGTCATTATCAGGGGGTATAAATACAAACTCTGCACAGTTATGCACTGTACTTTCGTTATCAGAGGGTATAAATACAAACTCTGCACAGTTATACACTGTACTGTCATTATCAGAGGGTATAAATACAAACTCCACACAGTTATACACTGTACTGTCATTATCAGGGGGTATAAAGACAAACTCTGCACAGTTATGCACTGTACTGTCATTATCTGAGGGTATAAATACAAACTCCACACAGTTACACACTGTACTGTCAATATCTGATGTTATAAATACAAACTCTGCACAGTTGTACACTGTACTGTCATTATCAGGGGGTATAAATACAAACTCTGAACAGTTATACATCGTATTGTCATTATCAGGGGGTATAAATACGAACTCTGCACAGTTATACACTGTACTGTCATTATCAGGGGGTACAAATACAAACTCTGCACAGTTATACACTGTACTGTCATTATCTGAGGGTATAAATACAAACTCTGCACAGTTATACACTGTACTGTCATTATCTGAGGGTATAAATACAAACTCCACACAGTTACACACTGTACTGTCAATATCTGATGTTATAAATACAAACTCTGCACAGTTGTACACTGTACTGTCATTATCAGGGGGTATAAATACAAACTCTGAACAGTTATACATCGTATTGTCATTATCAGGGGGTATAAATACGAACTCTGCACAGTTATACACTGTAGTGTCATTATCAGGGGGTACAAATACAAACTCTGCACAGTTATACACTGTACTGTCATTATCTGAGGGTATAAATACAAACTCCGCACAGTTACACACTGTACTGTCAATATCTGAGGGTATAAATACAAACTCTGCACAGTTGTACACTGTACTGTCATTATCAGGGGGTATAAATACAAACTCTGAACAGTTATACATCGTATTGTCATTATCAGGGGGTATAAATACAAACTCCGCACAGTTTTACACCGTACTGTCATTATCAGATGGTATAAATACAAACTCTGCACAGTTATACACCGTACTGTCATTATCAGAGGGTATAAAGACAAACTCGGCACAGTTATACACCGTACTGTCATTATCAGGGGGTATGCATACAAACTCTGCACAGTTTTACACCGTACTGTCATTATCAGAGGGTATAAATACAAACTCGGCACAGTTATACACCGTACTGTCATTATCAGGGGGTATAAATACAAACTCCGCACAGTTATACACTGTACTGTCATTATCAGGGGGTATAAATACAAACTCCGCAAAGTTATACACTGTACTGTCATTATCAGGAGTTATGAATACAAACTCCGCACAGTTATACACTGTACTGTCATTATCAGGAGTTATGAATACAAACTCCGCACAGTTATACACTGTACTGTCATTATCAGAGGGTAAAAATACAAACTCTGCACAGTTATACACTGTACTGTCATTATCAGGGGGTATAAATACAAACTCCGCACAGTTACACACTGTACTGTCAATATCTGAGGGTAGAAATACAAACTCTGCACAGTTGTACACTGTACTGTCATTATCAGGGGGTATAAATACAAAGTCTGAACAGTTATACATTGTATTGTCATTATCAGGGGGTATAAATACAAACTCCGCACAGTTATACACTGTACTGTCATTATCAGGGGGTATAAATACAAACTCCGCACAGTTATACACCGTACTGTCATTATCAGAGGGTATAAATACAAACTCTGCACATTTATACACTGCACTGTCATTATCAGGGGTTATAAATACAAACTCCGCACAGTTTTACACTGTACTGTCATTATCAGGGGGTATAAATACAAACTCTGCACATTTATACACTGCACTGTCATTATCAGTGGGTATAAATACAAACTCCGCACAGTTTTACACTGTACTGTCATTATCAGAGGGTATAAATACAAACTCTGCACAGTTATACACCGTACTGTCATTATCAGATGGTATAAATACAAACTCCACACAGTTATACACCGTACTGTCATTATCAGGTGGCATAAATTCAAACTCCACACAGTTATACACTGTACGGTCATTATCAGGGGGTATAAATACAAACTCCACACAGTTATACACCGCACTCTCATTATCAGGGGTATAAATACAAACTCCGCACAGTTATACACCATAATGTCATTATCAGGGGGTATAAATACAAACTCCGCACAGTTATACACTGTACTTTCATTATCAGAGGGTATAAATACAAACTCCGCACAGTTATACACTGTACTCTCATTATCAGAGGGTATAAATACAAACTCCACACAGTTAGACACTGTACTCTCATTATCAGAGGGTATAAATACAAACTCCACACAGTTGTGCACTGTACTGTCATTATCAGAGGGTATAAATACAAACTCTGCACAGTTATACACTGTACTGCCATTATCAGGGGGTATAAATACAAACTCTGCACAGTAAAACATCGTATTGTCATTATCAGAGGGTATAAATACAAACTCCACACGGTTATACACTGTACTGTCATTATCAGAGGGTATAAATACAAACTCTGCACAGTTATACACCGTACTGTCGTTATCAGAGGGTATAAATACAAACTCTGCACAGTTATACACCGTACTGTCATTAAAAGGGAGTATAAATACAAACTCTGCACAGTTATAAACCGTACTGTCATTATCAGAGGGTATAAATACAACTCCACACAGTTATACACTGTACTGTCATTATCAGGGGGTATAAATACAAACTCCACACAGTTTTCCACTGTACTGTCATTATCAGGGGGTATAAATACAAACTCTGCACAGTTATGCACCGTACTCTCATTATCAGAGGGTATAAATACAAACTCCACACAGTTATACACTGTACTGTCATTATCAGGGGGTATAAATACAAACTCCACACAGTTATACACTGTACTGTCATTATCAGGGGGTATAAATACAAACTCTGCACAGTTATACACTGTACTGTCATTATCTGAGGGTATAAATACAAACTCCACACAGTTATACACTGTACTGTCATTATCAGGGGGTGTTCAGACAAACTCTGCACAGTTATACACTTTACTGTCATTATCAGAGGGTATAAATACAAATTCTGCACAGTTATACACTGTACTGTCATTATCAGGGGGTATAAATACAAACTCCGCACAGTTACACACTGTACTGTCAATATCTGAGGGTATAAATACAAACTCTGCACAGTTGTACACTGTACTGTCATTATCAGGGGGTATAAATACAAAGTCTGAACAGTTATACATCGTATTGTCATTATCAGGGGGTATAAATACAAACTCCGCACAGTTATACACTGTACTGTCATTATCAGGGGGTATAAATACAAACTCCGCACAGTTATACACCGTACTGTCATTATCAGAGGGTATAAATACAAACTCTGCACATTTATACACTGCACTGTCATTATCATGGGGGAAATCCAAACTCCGCACAGTTTTACACTGTACTGTCATTATCAGGGGGTATAAATACAAACTCTGCACATTTATACACTGCACTGTCATTATCAGTGGGTATAAATACAAACTCCGCACAGTTTTACACTGTACTGTCATTATCAGAGTGTATAAATACAAACTCTGCACAGTTATACACCGTACTGTCATTATCAGATGGTATAAATACAAACTCCACACAGTTATACACCGTACTGTCATTATCAGGTGGCATAAATACAAACTCCACACAGTTATACACTGTACGGTCATTATCAGGGGGTATAAATACAAACTCCACACAGTTATACACCGCACTCTCATTATCAGGGGTATAAATACAAACTCCGCACAGTTATACACCATACTGTCATTATCAGGGGGTATAAATCCAAACTCTGCACAGTTATACACTGCACTGTCATTATCTGAGGGTATAAATACAAACTCCGCACATTTACACACTGTACTGTCAATATCTGAGGGTATAAATACAAACTACGCACAGTTATACACAGAACTGTCATTATCAGGGAGTACAAATACAAACTCCACACAGTAATACACTGTACTTCAATATCAGGGGGTATAAATACAAACTCTGCACAGTTATACATCGTATTGTCCTTATCAGGGGGTATAAATACAAACTCCGCACAGTTATACACCGTACTGTCATTATCAGAGGGTATAAATACAAACTCTGCACAGTTATACACCGTACTGTCATTATCAGGGGGTATAAATACAAACACCGCACAGTTTTACACGGTACTGTCATTATCAGATGGTATAAATACAAACTCCACACAGTTATACACTGTACTGTCATTATCAGAGGGTATAAATACAAACTCGGCACAGTTATACACCGTACTGTCATTATCAGGGGGTATAAATACAAACTCCGCACAGTAATACACTGTACTCTCATTGTCAGAGGGTATAAATACAAACTCCGCACAGTTATACACTGTACTTTCATTATCAGAGGGTATAAATACAAACTCCGCACAGTTATACACTGTACTCTCATTATCAGAGGGTATAAATACAAACTCCACACAGTTAGACACTGTACTCTCATTATCAGAGGGTATAAATACAAACTCCACACAGTTGTGCACTGTACTGTCATTATCAGAGGGTATAAATACAAACTCTGCACAGTTATACACTGTACTGCCATTATCAGGGGGTATAAATACAAACTCTGCACAGTAAAACATCGTATTGTCATAATCAGAGGGTATAAATACAAACTCCACACAGTTATACACTGTACTGTCATTATCAGAGGGTATAAATACAAACTCTGCACAGTTGTACACCGTACTATCGTTATCAGAGGGTATAAATACAAACTCCACACAGTTATACACCGTACTGTCATTAACAGGGGGTATAAATACAAACTCTGCACAGTAACACACTGTACTGTCACTATCAGGGGGTATAAATACAAACTCTGCACAGTTATACACCGTACTGTCATTATCAGAGGGTATAAATACAAACTCCACACAGTTATACACTGTACTGTCATTATCAGGGGGTATAAATACAAACTCCACACAGTTATACACTGTACTGTCATTATCAGGGGGTATAAATACAAACTCTGCACAGTTATACACTGTACTGTCATTATCGGGGGTATAAATACAAAATCCACAGAGTTATACACTGTACTGTCATTATCAGGGGGTATAAATACAAACTCTGCACAGTTATACACTGTACTGTCATTATCTGAGGGTATAAATACAAACTCCGCACAGTTATACACTGTACTGTCATCATCAGGGGGTGTTCAGACAAACTCTGCACAGTTGTACACTGTACTGTCATTATCTGAGGGTATAAATACAAACTCCGCACAGTTATACACAGAACTGTCATTATCAGGTGGTATAAATACAAACTCCACACAGTAATACACTGTACTGTCATTATCAGGGGGTGTTAATACAAACTCTGCACAGTTGTACACTGTACTGTCATTATCAGGGGGTATAAATCCAACCTCTGCACAGTTATACACTGCACTGTCATTATCTGAGGGTCTAAATACAAACTCCGCACAGTTACACACTGTACTGTCATTATCAGGGGGTATAAATACAAACTCTGCACAGTTATACACTGCACTGTCATTATCAGGGGGTATAAATACAAACTCCGCACAGTTTTACACCGTACTGTCATTATCAGATGGTATAAATACAAACTCCACACAGTTATACACTGTACTGTCATTATCAGAGGGTATAAATACAAACTCGGCACAGTTATACACCGTACTGTCATTATCAGGGGGTATAAACACAAACTCCGCACAGTTATACACTGTACTCTCATTGTCAGAGGGTATAAATACAAACTCTGCACAGTTATACACTGTACTGTCATTATCAGGGGGTATAAATAAAACTCCGCACAGTTATACACTGTACTGTCATTATCAGAGGGTATAAATACAAACTCTGCACAGTTTTACACTGTACTGTCATTATCAGGGGGTATAAATACAAACTCTGCACAGTTTTACACTGCACTGTCATTATCAGAGGTTATAAATACAAACTCTGCACAGTTTTACACTGTACTGTCATTATCAGGGGGTATAAATACAAACTCTGCACAGTTTTACACTGTACTGTCATTATCAGTGGGTATAAATACAAACTCTGCACAGTTATACACTTTACTGTCATTATCAGGGGGTATAAACACAAACTCCGCAGAGTTATACACTGCACTCTAATTATCAGAGGGTATAAATACAAACTCCACACAGTTATACACCGTACTGTCATTATCAGGCGGTATAAATACAAACTCTGCACAGTTGTACACTGTACTGTCATTATCAGGGGGTATAAATACAAACTCTGCACAGTTATACACCGTACTGTCATTATCAGAGGGTCTAAATACAAACTCTGCACAGTTATACACCGTACTATCATTATCAGAGGGTATAAATACAAACTCCACACAGTTATACACTGTACTGTCATTATCAGGGGGTATAAATACAAACTCTGCACAGTAAAACATCGTATTGTCATTATCAGAGGGTATAAATACAAACTCTACACAGTTATACACTGTACTGTCATTATCAGAGGGTATAAATACAAACTCTGCACAGTTATACACCGTACTATCGTTATCAGAGGGTATAAATACAAACTCCACACAGTTATACACTGTACTGTCATTAACAGGGGGAAAAATACAAACTCTGCACAGTTATACACTGTACTGTCACTATCAGGGGGTATAAATACAAACTCTGCACAGTTATACACCGTACTGTCATTATCAGAGGGTATAAATACAAACTCCACACAGTTATACACTGTACTGTCATTATCAGGGGGTATAAATACAAACTCCACACAGTTATACACTGTACTGTCATTATCAGGGGGTATAAATACAAACTCTGCACAGTTATACACTGTACTGTCATTATCGGGGGTATAAATACAAAATCCACACAGTTATACACTGTACTGTCATTATCAGGGGGTACAAATACAAACTCTGCACAGTTATACACTGTACTGTCATTATCTGAGGGTATAAATACAAACTCCGCACAGTTATACACAGAACTGTCATTATCAGGGGGTATAAATACAAACTCCACACAGTTATACACTGTACTGTCATTATCAGGGGGGGTTCAGACAAACTCTGCACAGTTGTACACTGTACTGTCATTATCTGAGGGTATAAATACAAACTCCGCACAGTTATACACAGAACTGTCATTATCAGGTGGTATAAATACAAACTCCACACAGTGATACACTGTACTGTCATTATCAGGGGGTGTTAATACAAACTCTGCACAGTTGTACACTGTACTGTCATTATCAGGGGGTATAAATCCAAACTCTGCACAGTTATACACTGCACTGTCATTATCTGAGGGTCTAAATACAAACTCCGCACAGTTACACACTGTACTGTCATTATCAGGGGGTATAAATACAAACTCTGCACAGTTATACACTGCACTGTCATTATCAGGGGGTATAAATACAAACTCCGCACAGTTTTACACCGTACTGTCATTATCAGATGGTATAAATACAAACTCCACACAGTTATACACTGTACTATCATTATCAGAGGGTATAAATACAAACTCGGCACAGTTATACACCGTACTGTCATTATCAGGGGGTATAAATACAAACTCCGCACAGTTATACACTGTACTCTCATTGTCAGAGGGTATAAATACAAACTCTGCACAGTTATACACTGTACTGTCATTATCAGGGGGTATAAATAAAACTCCGCACAGTTATACACTGTACTGTCATTATCAGAGGGTATAAATACAAACTCTGCACAGTTTTACACTGTACTGTCATTATCAGGGGGTATAAATACAAACTCTGCACAGTTTTACACTGCACTGTCATTATCAGAGGTTATAAATACAAACTCTGCACAGTTTTACACTGTACTGTCATTATCAGGGGGTACAAATACAAACTCTGCACAGTTTTACACTGTACTGTCATTATCAGTGGGTATAAATACAAACTCTGCACAGTTATACACTTTACTGTCATTATCAGGGGGTATAAACACGAACTCCGCAGAGTTATACACTGCACTCTAATTATCAGAGGGTATAAATACAAACTCCACACAGTTATACACCGTACTGTCATTATCAGGCGGTATAAATACAAACTCTGCACAGTTGTACACTGTACTGTCATTATCAGGGGGTATAAATACAAACTCTGCACAGTTATACACCGTACTGTCATTATCAGAGGGTCTAAATACAAACTCTGCACAGTTATACACCGTACTATCATTATCAGAGGGTATAAATACAAACTCCACACAGTTATACACTGTACTGTCATTATCAGGGGGTATAAATACAAACTCTGCACAGTTATACACTGTACTGCCATTATCAGGGGGTATAAATACAAACTCTGCACAGTAAAACATCGTATTGTCATTATCAGAGGGTATAAATACAAACTCTACACAGTTATACACTGTACTGTCATTATCAGAGGGTATAAATACAAACTCTGCACAGTTATACACCGTACTATCGTTATCAGAGGGTATAAATACAAACTCCACACAGTTATACACTGTACTGTCATTAACAGGGGGTATAAATACAAACTCTGCACAGTTATACACTGTACTGTCACTATCAGGGGGTATAAATACAAACTCTGCACAGTTATACACCGTACTGTCATTATCAGAGGGTATAAATACAAACTCCACACAGTTATACACTGTACTGTCATTATCAGGGGGTATAAATACAAACTCCGCACAGTTATACACTGTACTGTCATTATCAGGGGGTATAAATACAAACTCTGCACAGTTATACACTGTACTGTCATTATCGGGGGTATAAATACAAAATCCACACAGTTATACACTGTACTGTCATTATCAGGGGGTACAAATACAAACTCTGCACAGTTATACACTGTACTGTCATTATCTGAGGGTATAAATACAAACTCCGCACAGTTATACACAGAACTGTCATTATCAGGGGGTATAAATACAAACTCCACACAGTTATACACTGTACTGTCATTATCAGGGGGGGTTCAGACAAACTCTGCACAGTTGTACACTGTACTGTCATTATCTGAGGGTATAAATACAAACTCCGCACAGTTATACACAGAACTGTCATTATCAGGTGGTATAAATACAAACTCCACACAGTAATACACTGTACTGTCATTATCAGGGGGTGTTAATACAAACTCTGCACAGTTGTACACTGTACTGTCATTATCAGGGGGTATAAATCCAAACTCTGCACAGTTATACACTGCACTGTCATTATCTGAGGGTCTAAATACAAACTCCGCACAGTTACACACTGTACTGTCATTATCAGGGGGTATAAATACAAACTCTGCACAGTTATACACTGCACTGTCATTATCAGGGGGTATAAATACAAACTCCGCACAGTTTTACACCGTACTGTCATTATCAGATGGTATAAATACAAACTCCACACAGTTATACACTGTACTATCATTATCAGAGGGTATAAATACAAACTCGGCACAGTTATACACCGTACTGTCATTATCAGGGGGTATAAATACAAACTCCGCACAGTTATACACTGTACTCTCATTGTCAGAGGGTATAAATACAAACTCTGCACAGTTATACACTGTACTGTCATTATCAGGGGGTATAAATAAAACTCCGCACAGTTTTACACTGTACTGTCATTATCAGTGGGTACAAATACAAACTCTGCACAGTTATACACTTTACTGTCATTATCAGGGGGTATAAACACAAACTCCGCAGAGTTATACACTGTACTCTCATTATCAGAGGGTATAAATACAAACTCCACACAGTTATACACCGTACTGTCATTATCAGGCGGTATAAATACAAACTCTGCACAGTTGTACACTGTACTGTCATTATCAGGGGGTATAAATACAAACTCTGCACAGTTATACACCGTACTGTCATTATCAGAGGCTCTAAATACAAACTCTGCACAGTTATGCACCGTACTATCATTATCAGAGGGTATAAATACAAACTCCACACAGTTATACACTGTACTGTCATTATCAGGGGGTATAAATACAAACTCTGCACAGTTATACACTGTACTGTCATTATCAGGGGGTATGAATACAAACTCTGCACAGTTATACACAGTACTGTCATTATCGGAGGGTATAAATACAAACTCCACACAGTTATACACTGTACTGTCATTATCAGGGGGTATAAATACAAACTCTGCACAGTTATACACTGTACTGTCATTATCTGAGGGTATAAATACAAACTCCGCACAGTTATACACTGTACTGTCATTATCAGGGGGTATAAATACAAACTCCACACAGTTATACACTGTACTGTCATTATCAGGGGGTACAAATACGAACTCTGCACAGTTATGCACTGTACTGTCGTTATCAGAGGGTATAAATACAAACTCTGAACAGTTATACACTGTACTGTCATTATCAGAGGGTATAAATACAAACTCCACACAGTTATACACTGTACTGTCATTATCAGGGGGTATAAATACAAACTCTGCACAGTTATGCACTGTACTGTCATTATCAGGGGGTGTTCATGCAAACTCTGCACAGTTATACACTGTACTGTCATTATCAGGGGGTACAAATACAAACTCTGCACAGTTATACACTGTACTGTCATTATCTGAGGGTATAAATACAAACTCCGCACAGTTACACACTGTACTGTCAATATCTGAGGGTATAAATACAAACTCTGCACAGTTGTACACTGTACTGTCATTATCAGAAGGTATAAATACAAATTCTGAACAGTTATACATCGTATTGTCATTATCAGGGGGTATAAATACAAACTCTGCACAGTTATACACCGTACTGTCATTATCAGGGGGTACAAATACAAACTCTGCACAGTTATACACTGTACTGTCATTATCTGAGGGTATAAATACGAACTCCGCACAGTTATACACTGTACTATCTTTATCAGAGGGTATAAATACAAACTCGGCACAGTTATACACCGTACTGTCATTATCAGGGGGTATAAATACAAACTCCGCACAGTTATACAATGTACTCTCATTGTCAGAGGGTATAAATACAAACTCTGCACAGTTATACACTGTACTGTCATTATCAGGTGGTATAAATAAAACTCCGCACAGTTATACACTGTACTGTCATTATCAGAGGGTATAAATACAAACTCTGCACAGTTTTACACTGTACTGTCATTATCAGGGGGTATAAATACAAACTCTGCACAGTTTTACACTGCACTGTCATTATCAGAGGTTATAAATATAAAATCTGCACAGTTTTACACTGTACTGTCATTATCAGGGGGTATAAATACAAACTCTGCACAGTTTTACACTGTACTGTCATTATCAGTGGGTATAAATACAAACTCTGCACACTTATACACTTTACTGTCATTATCAGGGGGTATAAACACAAACTCCGCAGAGTTATACACTGTACTCTCATTATCAGAGGGTATAAATACAAACTCCACACAGTTATACACCGTAATGTCATTATCAGGCGGTATAAATACAAACTCTGCACAGTTGTACACTGTACTGTCATTATCAGGGGGTATAAATACAAACTCGGCACAGTTATACACCGTACTGTCATTATCAGAGGCTCTAAATACAAACTCTGCACAGTTATACACCGTACTATCATTATCAGAGGGTATAAATACAAACTCCACACAGTTATACACTGTACTGTCATTATCAGGGGGTATAAATACAAACTCTGCACAGTTATACACTGTACTGCCATTATCAGGGGGTATAAATACAAACTCTGCACAGTAAAACATCGTATTGTCATTATCAGAGGGTATAAATACAAACTCCACACAGTTATACACTGTACTGTCATTATCAGAGGGTATAAATACAAACTCTGCACAGTTATACACCGTACTATCGTTATCGGAGGGTATAAATACAAACTCCACACAGTTATACACCGTACTGTCATTAACAGGGGGTATAAATACAAACTCTGCACAGTTATACACTGTACTGTCACTATCAGGGGGTATAAATACAAACTCTGCACAGTTATACACTGTACTGTCATTATCGGGGGTATAAATACAAAATCCACACAGTTATACACTGTACTGTCATTATCAGGCGGTATAAATACAAACTCTGCACAGTTATACACTGTACTGTCATTATCTGAGGGTATGAATACAAACTCCGCACAGTTATACACAGAACTGTCATTATCAGGGGGTATAAATACAAACTCCACACAGTTATACACTGTACTGTCATTATCAGGGGGGGTTCAGACAAACTCTGCACAGTTGTACACTGTACTGTCATTATCTGAGGGTATAAATACAAACTCCGCACAGTTATACACAGAACTGTCATTATCAGGTGGTATAAATACAAACTCCACACAGTAATACACTGTACTGTCATTATCAGGGGGTGTTAATACAAACTCTGCACAGTTGTACACTGTACTGTCATTATCAGGGGGTATAAATCCAAACTCTGCACAGTTATACACTGCACTGTCATTATCTGAGGGTCTAAATACAAACTCCGCACAGTTACACACTGTACTGTCATTATCAGGGGGTATAAATACAAACTCTGCACAGTTATACACTGCACTGTCATTATCAGGGGGTATAAATACAAACTCCGCACAGTTTTACACCGTACTGTCATTATCAGATGGTATAAATACAAACTCCACACAGTTATACACTGTACTATCATTATCAGAGGGTATAAATACAAACTCGGCACAGTTATACACCGTACTGTCATTATCAGGGGGTATAAATACAAACTCTGCACAGTTATACACCGTACTGTCATTATCAGAGGCTCTAAATACAAACTCTGCACAGTTATACACCGGACTATCATTATCAGAGGGTACAAATACAAACTCCACACAGTTATACACTGTACTGTCATTATCAGGGGGTATAAATACAAACTCTGCACAGTTTTACACTGTACTGTCATTATCAGGGGGTATAAATACAAACTCTGCACAGTTTTACACTGCACTGTCATTATCAGAGGTTATAAACACAAACTCTGCACAGTTTTACACTGTACTGTCATTATCAGGGGGTATAAATACAAACTCTGCACAGTTTTACACTGTACTGTCATTATCAGTGGGTATAAATACAAACTCTGCACAGTTATACACTTTACTGTCATTATCAGGGGGTATAAACACAAACTCCGCAGAGTTAAACACTGCACTCTAATTATCAGAGGGTATAAATACAAACTCCACACAGTTATACACTGTACTGTCATTATCAGGGGGTATAAATACAAACTCTGCACAGTTATACACCGTACTGTCATTATCAGAGGGTCTAAATACAAACTCTGCACAGTCATACACCGTACTATCATTATCAGAGGGTATAAATACAAACTCCACACAGTTATACACTGTACTGTCATTATCAGGGGGTATAAATACAAACTCTGCACAGTTATACACTGTACTGCCATTATCAGGGGGTATAAATACAAACTCTGCACAGTAAAACATCGTATTGTCATTATCAGAGGGTATAAATACAAACTCCACACAGTTATACACTGTACTGTCATTATCAGAGGGTATAAATACAAACTCTGCACAGTTATACACCGTACTATCGTTATCGGAGGGTATAAATACAAACTCCACACAGTTATACACCGTACTGTCATTAACAGGGGGTATAAATACAAACTCTGCACAGTTATACACTGTACTGTCACTATCAGGGGGTATAAATACAAACTCTGCACAGTTATACACCGTACTGTCATTATCAGAGGGTATAAATACAAACTCCACACAGTTATACACTGTACTGTCATTATCAGGGGGTATAAATACAAACTCCACACAGTTATACACTGTACTGTCATTATCAGGGGGTATAAATACAAACTCTGCACAGTTATACACTGTACTGTCATTATCGGGGGTATAAATACAAAATCCACACAGTTATACACTGTACTGTCATTATCAGGCGGTATAAATACAAACTCTGCACAGTTATACACTGTACTGTCATTATCTGAGGGTATGAATACAAACTCCGCACAGTTATACACAGAACTGTCATTATCAGGGGGTATAAATACAAACTCCACACAGTTATACACTGTACTGTCATTATTAGGGGTGGTTCAGACAAACTCTGCACAGTTGTACACTGTACTGTCATTATCTGAGGGTATAAATACAAACTCCGCACAGTTATACACAGAACTGTCATTATCAGGTGGTATAAATACAAACTCCACACAGTAATACACTGTACTGTCATTATCAGGGGGTGTTAATACAAACTCTGCACAGTTGTACACTGTACTGTCATTATCAGGGGGTATAAATCCAAACTCTGCACAGTTATACACTGCACTGTCATTATCTGAGGGTCTAAATACAAACTCCGCACAGTTACACACTGTACTGTCATTATCAGGGGGTATAAATACAAACTCTGCACAGTTATACACTGCACTGTCATTATCAGGGGGTATAAATACAAACTCCGCACAGTTTTACACTGTACTGTCATTATCAGATGGTATAAATACAAACTCCACACAGTTATACACTGTACTATCATTATCAGAGGGTATAAATACAAACTCGGCACAGTTATACACCGTACTGTCATTATCAGGGGGTATAAATACAAACTCCGCACAGTTATACACTGTACTCTCATTGTCAGAGGGTATAAATACAAACTCTGCACAGTTATACACTGTACTGTCATTATCAGGGGGTATAAATAAAACTCCGCACAGTTATACACTGTACTGTCATTATCAGAGGGTATAAATACAAACTCTGCACAGTTTTACACTGTACTGTCATTATCAGGGGGTATAAATACAAACTCTGCACAGTTTTACACTGCACTGTCATTATCAGAGGTTATAAATATAAAATCTGCACAGTTTTACACTGTACTGTCATTATCAGGGGGTATAAATACAAACTCTGCACAGTTTTACACTGTACTGTCATTATCAGTGGGTATAAATACAAACTCTGCACAGTTATACACTTTACTGTCATTATCAGGGGGTATAAACACAAACTCCGCAGAGTTATACACTGTACTCTCATTATCAGAGGGTATAAATACAAACTCCACACAGTTATACACCGTACTGTCATTATCAGGCGGTATAAATACAAACTCTGCACAGTTGTACACTGTACTGTCATTATCAGGGGGTATAAATACAAACTCTGCACAGTTATACACCGTACTATCATTATCAGAGGGTATAAATACAAACTCCACACAGTTATACACTGTACTGTCATTATCAGGGGGTATAAATACAAACTCTGCACAGTTATACACTGTACTGTCATTATCAGGGGGTATGAATACAAACTCTGCACAGTTATACACAGTACTGTCATTATCGGAGGGTATAAATACAAACTCCACACAGTTATACACTGTACTGTCATTATCAGGGGGTATAAATACAAACTCTGCACAGTTATACACTGTACTGTCATTATCTGAGGGTATAAATACAAACTCCGCACAGTTATACACTGTACTGTCATTATCAGGGGGTATAAATACAAACTCCACACAGTTATACACTGTACTGTCATTATCAGGGGGTACAAATATGAACTCTGCACAGTTATGCACTGTACTGTCGTTATCAGAGGGTATAAATACAAACTCTGAACAGTTATACACTGTACTGTCATTATCAGAGGGTATAAATACAAACTCCACACAGTTATCCACTGTACTGTCATTATCAGGGGGTATAAATACAAACTCTGCACAGTTATGCACTGTACTGTCATTATCAGGGGGTGTTCATGCAAACTCTGCACAGTTATACACTGTACTGTCATTATCAGGGGGTACAAATACAAACTCTGCACAGTTATACACTGTACTGTCATTATCTGAGGGTATAAATACAAACTCCGCACAGTTACACACTGTACTGTCAATATCTGAGGGTATAAATACAAACTCTGCACAGTTGTACACTGTACTGTCATTATCAGAAGGTATAAATACAAATTCTGAACAGTTATACATCGTATTGTCATTATCAGGGGGTATAAATACAAACTCTGCACAGATATACACCGTACTGTCATTATCAGGGGGTACAAATACAAACTCTGCACAGTTATACACTGTACTGTCATTATCTGAGGATATAAATACGAACTCCGCACAGTTATACACTGTACTATCATTATCAGAGGGTATAAATACAAACTCGGCACAGTTATACACCGTACTGTCATTATCAGGGGGTATAAATACAAACTCCGCACAGTTATACACTGTACTCTCATTGTCAGAGGGTATAAATACAAACTCTGCACAGTTATACACTGTACTGTCATTATCAGGGGGTATAAATAAAACTCCGCACAGTTATACACTGTACTGTCATTATCAGAGGGTATAAATACAAACTCTGCACAGTTTTACACTTTACTGTCATTATCAGGGGGTATAAATACAAACTCTGCACAGTTTTACACTGCACTGTCATTATCAGAGGTTATAAATATAAAATCTGCACAGTTTTACACTGTACTGTCATTATCAGGGGGTATAAATACAAACTCTGCACAGTTTTACACTCTACTGTCATTATCAGTGGGTATAAATACAAACTCTGCACAGTTATACACTTTACTGTCATTATCAGGGGGTATAAACACAAACTCCGCAGAGTTATACACTGTACTCTCATTATCAGAGGGTCTAAATACAAACTCCACACAGTTATACACCGTACTGTCATTATCAGGCGGTATAAATACAAACTCTGCACAGTTGTACACTGTACTGTCATTATCAGGGGGTATAAATACAAACTCTGCACAGTTATACACCGTACTGTCATTATCAGAGGCTCTAAATACAAACTCTGCACAGTTATACACCGTACTATCATTATCAGAGGGTATAAATACAAACTCCACACAGTTATACACTGTACTGTCATTATCAGGGGGTATAAATACAAACTCTGCACAGTTATACACTGTACTGTCATTATCAGGGGGTATGAATACAAACTCTGCACAGTTATACACAGTACTGTCATTATCGGAGGGTATAAATACAAACTCCACACAGTTATACACTGTACTGTCATTATCAGGGGGTATAAATACAAACTCTGCACAGTTATACACTGTACTGTCATTATCTGAGGGTATAAATACAAACTCCGCACAGTTATACACTGTACTGTCATTATCAGGGGGTATAAATACAAACTCCACACAGTTATACACTGTACTGTCATTATCAGGGGGTACAAATACGAACTCTGCACAGTTATGCACTGTACTGTCGTTATCAGAGGGTATAAATACAAACTCTGAACAGTTATACACTGTACTGTCATTATCAGAGGGTATAAATACAAACTCCACACAGTTATACACTGTACTGTCATTATCAGGGGGTATAAATACAAACTTTGCACAGTTATGCACTGTACTGTCATTATCAGGGGGTGTTCATGCAAACTCTGCACAGTTATACACTGTACTGTCATTATCAGGGGGTACAAATACAAACTCTGCACAGTTATACACTGTACTGTCATTATCTGAGGGTATAAATACAAACTCCGCACAGTTACACACTGTACTGTCAATATCTGAGGGTATAAATACAAACTCTGCACAGTTGTACACTGTACTGTCATTATCAGAAGGTATAAATACAAATTCTGAACAGTGATGCATCGTATTGTCATTATCAGGGGGTATAAATACAAACTCTGCACAGTTATACACCGTACTGTCATTATCAGGGGGTACAAATACAAACTCTGCACAGTTATACACTGTACTGTCATTATCTGAGGGTATAAATACGAACTCCGCACAGTTACACACTGTACTGTCATTATCAGGGGGTATAAATACAAACTCCACACAGTTATACACCGTACTGTCATTATCAGGGGGGAAAAATACAAACTCCACACAGTTTTACACCGTACTGTCATTATCAGGGGGTAAAATACAAACTCTGCACAGTTATACACTGTACTGTCATTAACAGGGGGTATAAATACAAACTCTGCACAGTTTTACACCGTACTGTCAGAATCAGATGGTATAAATACAAACTCTGCACAGTTATACACCGTACTGTCATTATCAGGGGGTAAAATACAAACTCTGCACAGTTTTACACTGTACTGTCATTAACAGGGGGTATAAATACAAACTCTGCACAGTTATACACCGTACTGTCATTATCAGGGGGTAAAATACAAACTCTGCACAGTTATACACCGTACTGTCATTATCAGAGGGTATCAATACAAACTCGGCACAGTTATACACCGTACTGTCATTATCAGGGGGTATGAATACAAACTCTGCACAGTTTTACACCGTACTGTCATTATCAGAGGGTATAAATACAAACTCGGCACAGTTATACACCGTACTGTCATTATCAGAGGGTATAAATACAAACTCGGCACAGTTATACACCGTACTGTCATTATCAGGGGGTATAAATACAAACTCCACACAGTTATACACTGTAGTGTCATTATCAGGAGTGATGAATACAAACTCCGCACAGTTATACACTGTACTGTCATTATCAGGAGTTATGAATACAAACTCCGCACAGTTATACACTGTACTGTCATTATCAGAGGGTATAAATACAAACTCTGCACAGTTATACACTGTACTGTCATTATCAGAGGGTATAAATACAAACTCTGCACAGTTATACACTGTACTGTCATTATCAGGAGTTATGAGTACAAACTCCGCACAGTTATACACTGTACTGTCATTATCAGGAGTTATGAATACAAACTCCACACAGTTATACACTGTACTGTCATTATCAGGAGTTATGAATACAAACTCCGCACAGTTATACACTGTACTGTCATTATCAGAGGGTATAAAGACAAACTCTGCACAGTTATACACTGTACTGTCATTATCAGAGGGTATAAATACAAACTCTGCACAGTTATACACTGTACTGTCATTATCAGAGGGTATAAATACAAACTCCGCACAGTTATACACTGTACTGTCATTATCAGGGGGCATGAATACAAAATCCGCACAGTTATACACCGTACTGTGATTATCAGAGGGTATAAATACAAACTCCGCACAGTTATACACCGTACTCTCATTATCAGAGGGTATAAATACAAACTCTGCACAGTTATACACTGTACTCTCATTATCAGGGGGTATAAATACAAACTCCTCACATTTATGCACTGTACTTTCATTATCAGGGGGTATAAATACAATCTCTGCACCGTTATACACCGTACTGTCATTATCAGGGGGTATGAATACAAACTCTGCACAGTTTTACACCGTACTGTCATTATCAGAGGGTATAAATACAAACTCGGCACAGTTATACACCGTACTGTCATTATCAGAGGGTATAAATACAAACTCGGCACAGTTATACACCGTACTGTCATTATCAGGGGGTATAAATACAAACTCCACACAGTTATACACTGTAGTGTCATTATCAGGAGTGATGAATACAAACTCCGCACAGTTATACACTGTACTGTCATTATCAGGAGTTATGAATACAAACTCCGCACAGTTATACACTGTACTGTCATTATCAGAGGGTATAAATACAAACTCTGCACAGTTATACACTGTACAGTCATTATCAGAGGGTATAAATACAAACTCTGCACAGTTATACACTGTACTGTCATTATCAGGAGTTATGAGTACAAACTCCGCACAGTTATACACTGTACTGTCATTATCAGGAGTTATGAATACAAACTCCACACAGTTATACACTGTACTGTCATTATCAGGAGTTATGAATACAAACTCCGCACAGTTATACACTGTACTGTCATTATCAGAGGGTATAAAGACAAACTCTGCACAGTTATACACTGTACTGTCATTATCAGAGGGTATAAATACAAACTCTGCACAGTTATACACTGTACTGTCATTATCAGAGGGTATAAATACAAACTCCGCACAGTTATACACTGTACTGTCATTATCAGGGGGCATGAATACAAAATCCGCACAGTTATACACCGTACTGTGATTATCAGAGGGTATAAATACAAACTCCGCACAGTTATACACCGTACTCTCATTATCAGAGGGTATAAATACAAACTCTGCACAGTTATACACTGTACTCTCATTATCAGGGGGTATAAATACAAACTCCTCACATTTATGCACTGTACTGTCATTATCAGGGGGTATAAATACAAACTCTGCACCGTTATACACTGTACTGTCATTATCAGGGGGTATAAATACAAACTCTGCACAGTTATACACTGTACTGTCATTATCAGGGGGTATAAATACAAACTCCGCACAGTTATACACTGTACTGTCAGTATCAGAGTGTTTAAATACAAATTCACACAGTTATACACTGTACTGTCATTATCAGGGGGTATAAATACAAACTCTGCACAGTTATACACTGTACTGTCATTATCAGGGGGTATAAATACAAACTCTGCACAGTTATACACTGTACTGTCATTATCAGGGGGTATAAATACAAACTCTGCACAGTTATACACTGTAGTGTCATTATCAGGAGTTATGAATACAAACTCCGCACAGTTATACACTGTCCTGTCATTATCAGTGGGTATAAATACAAACTCTGCACAGTTATACACTGTACTGTCATTATCAGGGGGTATAAATACAAACTCCACACAGTTATACACTGTACTGTCATTATCAGAGGGTATAAATACAAACTCCACACAGTTATACACTGTACTGCCATTATCAGGGGGTATCAATACAAACTCCACTCAGTTATACACTGTAGTGTCATTATCAGGAGTTATGAATACAAACTCTGCACAGTTATACACTGTACTGTCATTATCAGGGGGTATAAATGCAAACTCTGCACAGTTATACACTGTACTGTCATTATTAGGGGGTATAAATACAAACTCTGCACAGTTATACACGTACTGTCATTATCAGGGGGTATAAATACAAACTCTGCACAGTTATACACAGTACTGTCATTATCAGGGGGTATATATACAAACTCTGCACAGTTATACACTGTACTGTCATTATCAGGGGTATAAATACAAACTCTGAACAGTTATACACTGTCCTGTCATTATCAGGGGGTATAAATACAAACTCTGCACAGTTATACACTGTCCTGTCATTATCATGGGGTATAAATACAAACTCTGCACAGTTATACACTGTCCTGTCATTATCAGAGGGTATAAATACAAACTCCGCACAGTTATACACTGTACTGTCATTATCAGGGGGTATAAATACAAACTCTGCACAGTTATACACTGTCCTGTCATTATCAGAGTGTATAAATACAAGCTCCACACAGTTATACACTGTACTGCCATTATCAGGGGGTATAAATACAAACTCTGCACAGTTATACACTGTACTGTCATTATCAGAGGGTATAAATACAAACTCTGCACAGTTATACACTTTCCTGTCATTATCAGAGGGTATAAATACAATCTCCACACAGTTATACACCGTACTATCATTATCAGGGGGTATAAATACAAACTCCGCACAGTTATACACTGTACTGCCATTATCAGGGGGTATAAATACAAACTCCGCACAGTTATACACTGTACTGTCATTATCAGGGGGCATGAATACAAACTCCGCACAGTTATACACCGTACTGTCATTATCAGAGGGTATAAATACAAACTCCGCACAGTTATACACTGTCCTGTCATTATCAGGGGGCATGAATACAAACTCCGCACAGTTATACACTGTACTGTCATTATCAGGGGGTATAAATACAAACTCCGCACAGTTATACACTGTCCTGTCATTATCAGTGGGTATAAATACAAACTCTGCACAGTTATACACTGTACTGTCATTATCAGGGGGTATAAATACAAACTCTGCAAAGTTATACACTGTACTGTCATTATCAGGGGGTATAAATACAAACTCCACACAGTTATACACTGTACTGTCATTATCGGGGGGTATAAATACAAACTCTGCACAGTTATACACTGTACTGTCTTTATCTGAGGGTATAAATACAAACTCCGCACAGTTATACACAGAACTGTCATTATCAGGAAAAATAAATACAAACTCTGCACAGTTATACACTGTACTGTCATTATCAGGGGGTGTTCATGCAAACTCTGCACAGTTATACACTGTACTGTCATTATCAGGGTGTATAAATACAAACTGTGCACAGTTATACACTGTACTGTCATTATCTGAGGGTATAAATACAAACTCCGCACAGTTACACACTGTACTGTCAATATCTGAGGGTATAAATACAAACTCTGCACAGTTGTACACTGTACTGTCATTATCAGGGGGTATAAATACAAACTCTGAACAGTTATACATCGTATTGTCATTATCAGGGGGTATAAATACAAACTCCGCACAGTTATACACTGTACTGTCATTATCAGAGGGTATAAATACAAACTCTGCACAGTTATACACCGGACAGTCATTATCAGGGGGTATAAATACAAACTCTGCACATTTATACACCGTACTGTCATTATCAGGGGGTATAAATACAAACTCCGCACAGTTATACACTGTACTGTCATTATCAGGGGGTATAAATACAAACTCTGCACAGGTATACACCGTACTCTCATTTTCAGAGGGTATAAATACAAACTCCGCACAGTTATACACTGTACTGTCATTGTCACAGGGTATAAATACAAACTCTGCACAGTTTTACACCGTACTCTCATTTTCAGAGGGTATAAATACAAACTCCACACAGTTATACACTGTACTGTCATTATCAGGGGGTATAAATACAAACTCCTCACATTTATACACTGTACTATTATCAGGGGGTATAAATACAAACTCTGCACAGTTCTCCACTGTACTGTCATTATCAGAGGGTATAAATACAAACTCCGCACAGTTATACACTGTACTATTATCAGGGGGTATAAATACAAACTCTGCACAGTTTTAAACTTTACTGTCATTATCAGGGGGTATAAATACAAACTCCGCACAGTAATACACTGTACTGCCATTATCAGGGGGTATAAATACAAACTCCACACAATTATACACTGTACTTTCATTATCAGGGGGTATAAATACAAACTCTGCACAGTGATACACTGTACTGTCATTATCAGGGGGTATAAATACAAACTCTGCACAGTTATACACCATACTGTCATTATCAGAGGGTATAAATACAAACTCCGCACAGTTATACACCGTACTGTCATTATCA